>NC_089272.1:22657699-22957699 GCF_963678975.1 Dysidea avara | reverse complement strand
ATATCAACTTTATTAATTTAAGTTCTACTAGTAACCAAAATTAATTTTTGATTTGTAACAACAACAGACTATTCTATAAAGTTGCATCCAGTGATGAAATTTCCTCTTCATGGAAAACACGATGGTGCAAGTTAACTGTATGTATTAGTTCGTATATTATGATAAGCATCTGTAAATTACTTTCCCTGTTATTGCTGTACAATCCATCGTTTTTGTTGTTACTATTTTAGTGCTGTACCTTTGCTGCTAATGCCAACACTCATTTGACATTTCTTTGACTCAGTGCTGTAGTCCCCCCACTTTTAATGGTCAAAACTTTTAACAAGAGATTGTGAAACACTAATAGAGCAGTCAAACAAACTAATAGAATAATCACACACAGTAAAAATATAGACTAAAATACAATCCAAGAGCTTCTTAAAGTTTTTTGGGGGCACCCCAGAGCCCAGACCCGCTATAATGATGGCATCCACACAAGTTGCAAACTTCAACTTCACTGTGTATTTTTCATTGCCAAAGTTTGCCCTCTTACTCTTTGGCCTGCTCCACCACCCCTACTTTGACTATCTAATTAAAAGAACAACAATAAAAGGAAAATGAGGGATTTCTGCAGATCTAGTCACAATTGATTTTAAAGCACAGCATTATTTTACTCTGGTCTTTTTATAGAGCTATTTGAATGGCTGGTTTAATAATACAATCAACATCAACAACAGTGAGCCAGTGGCTCACAATTTCCCTAAGGACTCAATTTTAGATAATAGATCAAGACACACAGTAGTGTGTCGTGCGGCCCAAGAAGTCGGCGCGCCACACCGTGAGTATATTAACAGGAAGAAAGAAAACGCAATTTTCACACCTATGTAGCTCTGTGATCCCTTATCTGATTGGAACCAAATTTGCTAGAGACGTGCCGCCCAGTTAGGGGAATCTACATACCAAATTTGAAGAAATTCGCTCCAGTCATTTCCGAGATACGAGCGAACAAAATTTCGTTTTAATTTCTTCGTTTTTTTCTTCTTCATCTTCATTTCGCACACTTCACAAAATTCGCCATAAAACACGAATGCGTGCTTGGATTGGGCTGAAATTTGGCACACTGAAGGGCTCATTAAGGCGGATCTCCGTACCAACTTTGGTAGAAATCCGATGAATATTCACGGAGTTATGACCAATTATTTTCGTAAAATAAGGTCAAAGGTCTGTCACGCCTACAGGGTAAATCCCTTGGAGGAATCAGTTGAAAATTGATATGTAGATGGAGCAACCATCGTAGGAGTGCCTTTTTGTGGTTTGAAAGGAATTGGGATAAAGACCATGGAGATATGACACAAAACCCAACCTGTGTCAAAATTACGCGATCGATTTTTATGAATAAAAAACTATTAGTTTTCGTGTCTATCAGGCAAGCCGCTTAGAGCAACGAGTTGAAAATCAGTATGTAGCTGGAATAATCATCATAGAAAGTCCTTGCAGTAGTACAGAAGAATCGGATTACAAATCACTGAGTTATGATTCGAAAAGCAACTACGTGCAGCAAATCGAGATAGAGATACTCTAATAGAACAGTCACCCTCATAAAGCATTCAGCTGCATTTATAATTTACTCAGTTATATTACATTGCAAGTTATTCTGTAGGGGATTCAGCTACAAACAAGTCACCCTGTAGTCAGATCAGCTAGAAGAAGGTACCTAATAGAGAGTTCAGCTACAAAGAAGCCATCATGTAGAGAGTTCAGCTCAAATAAATCACCCTGTAGAGAATTCAGCTACAAACAAATTGCCCTATAGTCAGATCAGCTAAAAGAAGGTACCTAATAGAGAGTTCAACTACAAAGAAGCCATCATGTAGAGAGTTCAGCTCAAATAAATCACCCTGTAGAGAATTCAGCTACAAACAAATTTCCCTGTAGAGAGATCAGCTAGAAGAAGTTACCTTGTAGAGAGTTCAGTTACAAAGAAACAATCATGCAAAGAGTTTAGCTGCAAACAAATCACCCAGTAGAAAGTTCCGCTATGAACAGATCACACTGTAGAGAGTTCAGTTAGAAACAAGTCATCCTGTAGATAGATCAGCTAGAAGAAGTCACTTTGTAGAGAGTTCAGCTACAAAGAAACCACCATGTAAGAGAGTTCATCTGCAAACAAATCACCTGTAGAGAGTTCAGCTATGTAGTTGTCGTGTGTCATGTTTTTGCTGTATGTTTTATTTTGTACTTGTAACTGTATGTATGTATGTATGTCTTTGTAAGGGGAGCACGTTTGCAGGCTTTGCCTTTTGTGTGACCCTTGTCTTTTGACAAAAATCAATAATCTAATCTAATCTAGCTAGGAACAAGTCACCCTGTACAGAGATCAGCTAGAAACAAGTCACCCTGTAGAGAGTTCAGCTACAAAGAAGCTACCATATAGAGAGTTCAGCTGCAAACAAATCGCCTTGTAGAGAATTCAGCTACAAACAAATTACTCTGTAGAAAGATCAGCTAGAAGAAGTTACCTTGTAGAGAGTTCAGCTACAAACAAATCACCCTGTAGAGAGTTCAGCTAGAAACAAGTCACCCTGTAGAGAGATCAGCTAGAAACAAGCCACCCGTAGAGAGTTCAGCTAGAAGAAGTTACATTGTAGAGAGTTCAGCCACAAAGAAACTACCATGTAGAGAGTTCAGCTGCAAACAAATCGCCCTGTAGAGAATTCAGCTACAAACAAATTACCCTGTAGAAAGATCAGCTAGAAGAAGTTACCTTGTAGAGAGTTCAGCTACAAACAAATCACCCTGTAGAGAGTTCAGCTACAAACAAATCACCCTGTAGAGAGATCAACTAGAAACAAGCCACCCGTAGAGCTCAGCTAGAAGAAGTTACATTGTAGAGAGTTCAGCTACAAAGAAACTACCATGTAGAGAGTTCAGCTGCAAACAAATCGCCCTGTAGAGAATTCAGCTACAAACAAATTACCCTGTAGAAAGATCAGCTAGAAGAAGTTACCTTGTAGAGAGTTCAGCTACAAACAAATCACCCTGTAGAGAGTTCAGCTAGAAACAAGTCACCCTGTAGAGAGATCAGCTAGAAACTAGCCACCCGTAGAGAGTTCAGCTACATTGTAGAGAGTTCAGCTACAAAGAAACTACCATGTAGAGAGTTCAGCTGCAAACAAATCGCCCTGTAGAGAATTCAGCTACAAACAAATCACCCTGTAGAAAGATCAGCTAGAAGAAGTTACCTTGTAGAGAGTTCAGCTACAAACAAATCACCCTGTAGAGAGTTCAGATAGAAACAAGTCACCCTGTAGAGAGATCAGCTAGAAACAAGCCACCCGTAGAGAGTTCAGCCAGAAGAAGTTACATTGTAGAGAGTTCAGCAGTTTAGCTGCAAACAAATCGCCCTGTAGAGAATTCAGCTACAAACAAATCACCCTGTAGAAAGATCAGCTAGAAGAAGTTACCTTGTAGAGAGTTCAGCTACAAACAAGTCATCTGGTAGAGAGATCAGCTAGAAGGATCACCTTGCAGATAGGTCAGCTACAAAGAAATCACCCTGCTTCATCTTTTCTTCTTCCTGTAGTAAAGAAAAAAATGATAGGCTAAAAAGCCCTAAAGCCGGCCATAAGCCGGCTTTGGGGTATACAAATACAAAAAGAAGTGAAATCTAATCCAAAACAGCCAAGCTGTAAAAAAAGAGTGCGGCCCTGAGAAAGGCTATGGTGAAAAAAGATGTGAAATCCAAGGTGGCGGCCAAGAAATGGCTGTGATGGTAGGTTAATGGTAAAAATTTTAATAACAACAATTCAGGTGAATTTGGTGCCACTTCACCTTGGATTTCACATCTTTTTTCACCATAGCCTTTCTCAGGGCCGCACTCTTTTTTTACAGCTTGGCTGTTTTGGATTAGATCCCATTATTTTGGCATAACAGTTAATTTATGATCCATCTAACCTTTAATTTTTTATAAGTAATAATCAACAAGTTGGAGACACTATTTAGTATTCACCTACGTACCTCACATCTTACAGTTGGAAATGCAGAGGTTACACTGACATGTAACTTATGCATATCACCAAACTGTTGAAGTTGTTTCCAAAGGTCCTTTACACTTTTCTCAAAAAACGATTCCCCCTGTACAAAGAACATCAATTTTCCTGACATTTCACTGGTAACTGTCTCATGTGGTTCATTATTGGTAAGAACAGGGAACACATTCACTTTGCAAGGGTCACTGACATCCCAAGAAAAATAGCTTCTCAAGTTTAAAAAATCTTGGACTGATTTTATGTTTGAACAGTAGACATGTTCTCTACCAGTATAATCCATAACTTTGTCTACATCCAGGACACCATCATTTGTGGACAAGTAATAGTATGCTCTTCTAACACCATATTTCAGTTGATTTCTGATAAACATTATTATTCTGGTTACTATGTGATCTGAAACTTGACAAGTTCTTTGGTGTGACAATATAGGAGCATAAAGAGTTGTACAAATCTGCTGGTTGAAGTAACTAGGTATTTCAAAGCTGCATACACTCCTCTGACTTTCAGGAACTATAAATATTACACAGAAATACATTTCCAAAAACTTGCATTTCAGAATGGAATTTACATCTCTCTGCTTTCCTTTCAGGCTTTCATAATCAACCATTAAAACATTATTAAAAGTGTTTTGCTCATCCAGAGCATGCAGAATTTCCAGCTGGCTTTCCATCAACAATCCTATAAAACAGAAATCAGTATTCAGTCTAGCTGGTGACCTAAAAGAACAGGGTTAACTAGTTGTGAAATCAAAATAGGTAGACAAGTAACAGCTACGATAATGTATTGATATCAATAAATCATTAACAATGACATTGCTGATGCTGCTTTCATCACTAAGAATAGTCCTGGAATCATAATCAAACTGTATGATCAAGTGATTAATTTGTACTAAATCAAGTAATCAAAAGTCCTTGCAAGACTGATTAAGCACTAACCTGTAAACAAACTAAAAATCTTCAAGAATCCTGGCTAAGCTAAATTGGGTCACTTTTAGATGAAACCAAGCAACCAAAGTATGCTTCTATTGATAAATTAATTTTGATCACAATTAAAATGGTTCCATTGCACTTGCTTATAGTAATAGTTATTGCCCTTGTATCCTGTACCTTTTCCAGCTGGAATGCTTTGGTGTTGGTAACTTGCAGATTGTGGTATAGGCATTTAGTTTTACATAAATGTCATATTTGAGATGTCTGCCTACATAGAAAGTATGAAGCTATATATGCCAGCATTGGGAATTAATTTTCTTTGTATTGTTTTTTTCTCTTTGCAGATGGCAAAAAAATCTTTTATTCTTGTACCAAATTTAGTATTTTCAGTACAACCAAAATTGCAGTTGGGTGTAAATTTTTCCTAAATTTGCAAACATAGTAAATATAGCTACATGGATTTGTTACTAGTACTTACTACATGTACTGTACCTCAAAAATCAGTGAAACCTCTACTATTGAAACTTTTGGGCCATGCTTTACATATTTGTATGCACAACACATACAATGTTTTAATAATTTCCATTGATAGATGTATGAAACCAAAGTAGACATTGTAAGGTAGACATTAAGTGAGGCAAGCAAATGACAGCATAATTAAGGGTTTGAAATTTAAGTGTGGAGGTCTACACGACAAGCTAGCTACACATTGTGTCTTAACCAACAGTGTGCATGGCATACCAGGTTTCTTGGCTACCTTCCAATAATCACACAAAATTCCAAAGTGCTGCCAACTAGGGATGGGAAATTGATCATGATTATTCCTCAATGCTTTGATTCAGTGGACACTTTCCGCTAAGTTACATTTCAAGAAATCAAAATCTGGCAAAATTTAAAATCCATAGGCTGTTCAAATCCACAAAAATTCTTATGCTACATCTCTAGTTAGTGATGGGCTGCAGATTTCTGTTTCATGACGAGCTGAGACAGCACCAGGTGTCAATTTGCAGTAATGGCCTCCCTACATTGTAATGCGAGTTTTCCATTGTGACTGGATTGATTGCAGAGGTCTTTCTTGTAGTATTCTTTGCCTGTAATGCTAAGTAACAGGCTGAACATAACTGAAAATGAAGCATATTGACCACTTCGCTATTTCAGTAATTGATAGATTTAGGCAATAACAATAAGCCTGGCACCATTGTTTCTTTTAATACAGTATGCACGGTCATAACAATGTTACAAAAAAGTAAACAAACAAGTATAAGGAAACATTAGGAATTTTTAAGTTCGATTATTGATGACAGAAATAAACAAGGGAGGTTACCTATACACCTGAAGACATACTGTACTAGTGGACCTAATTCAGTCAAGGGTATACTGAAGTATAGGGATTAAATGTCCATTAGTATAACTTCAGGTATAGGTGACCTCCCCCTTGCACTACTTCTATTTCTATGATCCCTAATCGAACTTAATTTTTCCGTGTATATCTAATGATCGTGACTGCATACAATAAAATCGGAGATTAAACACATCATTTTTTTTGAGAAAACTGACTTTGATCTTCAAATGTGGCCACATGAAATTAAGGATAATAAACAGTAAGTCCAAGAGAAAGGATTAAAATTAACTCAATACTTATTGAACAGCTTTCTAAGCCTGTAAGTAGTTCATAAGATTAGTTATCTAAACATGTTTAAAATGTGCATAAGCTTTCATTTTTACTCTATGCAGTCACAATTGTAACTTAAGAATAAATAAAACATGTTATTGACTTCACCAAATTGTTTCTTGTAGCAATATCTTCAGGCAGATTTTAACTATTTATAGCTGAATAGGAGATAAAATTTAAGGTAAAAATGACCAATTTCAGCAGAAAAATGGTCGTTAAAGTCACTAAAGGTCAAATTTTACATGACCCCGAAGTGACCCACTGTACCAAGTTTCCATGCTTATAGGTATCAAAAGCACAATTATTGTTGCACAAATCTGCTGAAAGAATCCTGTGAACAAAAATTCATCCAGGGGCTAAAAAGGGGGATAGTTGTGGTCCAAAATCTGAGTATTGGGTAGTTATAAATGGTGATTGTAAAAGTCAGATTGAAATACGGGGGATTTATTACTTCTTGCAACATTGGAGAGTAAAAAGCGTAGAGCGTGGTATGATTTCTTACATGTTAACTAGCCACAAACATGTATAGTCCACTCCAATTATGGTGGTTGTTTACTGTTATCATTCCTAATATGGACTACAGAACAACATTCTTTGGTCAATTAAAGAAGCCATATGATGTTTTACGTTTTTTGAATTTTGTCTTTTGTGTTGCAAGAAGTAATAAATCCCCTGTAGCATGCTGCACCACAACAAAGTGTAAAATCAAAACTACATATTATGTGCTGTGTGTGCATCCTAATTCTCTTTTACAGTCTACTGCAGGGATTTGAAGATCCAATCTTGAAACAGCCATTTTCTCCATTTGTGGTCTGTTATCTTGCCACCCAATTTACAGTAATAGTTTTAATTTTCTGTACTACAGTCCACTGTTGAAATATGAAATCACCTCAAAAATCAACAATCATGGCAACAATCGCAACAATGTAGAGTACAATATATATACTTCAAACACAAAAGCAAATTTTGCTTAGTTTGAAGTACGTATATGACTTACCTAGGGCTAGTTGTAAAAAATAATTTTTAGGCATTATTTCACCCAGACAATGTGAAGTCTCAAATTCTTTCCAGACTAACAGCATATAGACAGACTATGCATCCAACCTTATCACAACACTGTGAAGAAGAGTTGGCTTTTCTTGTCTTGGCCAGTACAAGGCAGCTTCAATTCAAAAATTCGCACTTCATTTCCTAAAGAAAGCATCATTGTGCCGACAATCCAGCAAATCATTTGCTGTGTTCTTTTAAACTACAATAACTCTTGACATAAGATCTGGCTAAGTAGCAAGTTTCGTCCAGTCCTTTTTGTGGAGCATGGATTAGAAAATAAATTTTGCATCTCATGAGATACTAAATGAAAAACAACAATCATGCTTCCAATTTCATATTAGCACATGATGAGATCAGTGTTACGATGAACATTCCACAATGGTAGGGGGGACAATTTGTAAAAGTCGATTTCAGATTGCGGACCCTATATGCATTTGTTGCGGGTAACTCAAGGTAACCAAAGCCAGGTTCATCTCCTTCTGTACAAGTCATTTACATGCTATGACACAGCTATATGTTTACCATAATGCTTTGAATCTACTTGGATTGCATAGACCTTATTCACTGGATTAATTTCATAGCACTTATAACTCGTTGCGAAGGAGTTGTCCGCCAATATTCGCCATTTGTAGTACCAAAACCATAGTAACATCACAATTCTCCGCCAAATTTGCCATTTGCAGTGCCATAACTATCCGGGTAACATGATAGCAACGGCCGTTGTGCTCGCCCAGTTTTAGAACTCAAAATGGCGTCCGAAAAGCCATCACCATGGTAAATAGGGACTCTTGTATGGCTTCACGTGACATCAGAGGGCGCTTACTGTTCTAAATGAATAAGGTCTGAACGAAAAAATAAAGGGAGGGGCAGCAATTAACATTCATGTACATGTGTTTGACTGACTCCATGGAGTAGGAATTTAATTACGTAAATGGCATAGGTCTATGAGTAACAATTGTTTATTGCTGACTGTGCAAAAATTCATACACTTTTAAAATAAAACTGTACGCCTTAGCAACACGCGATTCATGACTACTGAGTAAACTTACCAACCGTGGTAAATTCACTATATTATAGTGACCACCAGTTGCTCAGTGAAGTAAGCCTTCTCCTACTTGTGTTTATTTCCTTTAAAGTCTAGTTCGGATGATTTATTGTTTAAAGAGAAGACGACAAATTAATCCTTGGCCACCAACAAAGCAATGCGGTTTTAGCTAGAACAGTCAGGCTACCAACTATTTCAGGGGCGCGCGTATTACTAGCTAATTGATGTTATTTTCTAGCTATACAGTATATTCGTTATGCAGATATTTGTTTATTTATTTGTACAATTAAGACTCAGAATTGAGTATAGCGTACATGTACAGATACAACTGCTTACAGACTGAAGAACAGCCTAGTCAATTTGCTGATGCTGTCATCCCTGTAAAATAATTAAAATACATAGATGATTATCTAAAAGTGCTTTAAAATGGTGAGCTAACAATTTCTACTGGGAGGGATTCCATGGTCCTATGGTGAATGGGAAAAAGGAGTGCAACTAACTACTGTAGCTGGTTGATTTAGACACGACTAAGTTACTGTGGTGAGATTAATTTTTAAACTAGTTCAATTGTGGGCTACTCGGCATCCTTAATTCAACTGATGCACAGGAAATAGCTAGGTTCTGACAACATTGATTTATTCATTATTTATTTATTTACTTATTTTTGTTGTATGCGTACATCACTAAATTGAGTAAATTGGTCAGTTGTGAGGTCAGTTGCACACTGAAGGTGCGCTAGCATCCGCATCGGTGACATGGACCACATCAGAAGGTGAGATGAACACATTAAATCAGATTTAAAATTAACAGTAAAGACAAAGCATTCTGATTAGATTTTTTTTTTGATTTGATTATGACTTTACGGTACTGCATACAGGTGTATGATAATTACAATCAATGGTATTGGGGATACAGTCTGTTAGCTCATATAGCTAGACATTTTATGATTTTCTGATGTGGTCACAAGGGATGAGTTCGTGATAGGTAGCTATATAGTTCCAAAGTCCTGCTATTCAATTTGAATGATAATGAGAATGGTCTGCATGGGGTGACCAGTTTCAGACAAGCTCCACACATAGTGTCACATTTAGTGTCCTTGATGCAATGGTGGCACAAAGATTTTATGAGAAACATTAATATATAAGGCCACATAATAGTTTCTCATCCCTGCCTGCTCACTGTTTTTTTTACCTCATCAAGGATTTTTTGCACCACTGGTGGCTAAGGGAGGCCAATTAGCACCTTTTGTAGTTGGTACCTTGCTAGAGCAGTCTAAGAAAATTGTGTTTTGAGTCGGCATTTTAGCTAGCTAACTCAGCTATCTAGTTAGTAAAAAGAATATAAAAATCTGCCCTCCCGCACTGCTATTTTAAGTACGCAACTGCAAATAACTTAATAATATAACTGGTTGTGTCCCATGTGTGTATTAGCATAACTTGCTGAATTGTTGCTGTTTGCTATAGCAGGTTCAACTTTTATGAAAATAAGGTGGGGCATGTGATGTGGCAATTATGCGAGCACAATTTTGGAAATCACAGGTAGGTATATATAAACCTTTAGCATTAAACATGAATTTTCCATGAACAACACACACTGTGAAAAGGGTGGGATATAATGTGGTATTTCCAGTGGCTTATTGAATACAAATAAGTCATAATAAAAATCCTGTATTATACTCATCTTATATTTTAGTATAATCATACTATACTATTGCATATATGGTTTCAGTTTATTTACCACATTACCTGAAAAAGTTTATATCTAATATAATGCCCACACTATACCATCACATATGTGGTTTCAGTATATTTTAAAAGCCTTTACATGAGATTGTTAGTACACTACAGGTTATACCAAGCTTTTTTGTATTCAATAAGCCACTGGAAATACCATCTTATATCCCACAGTGACAGACAGTTACATGAAAAAATAATTCACAACCCATTACCATTCATAAAACACCTATGATACTTTCACAATCTACCAGTAGATCAGGCAGCTTGGGTAGATACTAGAGGATAGCAAACTTCAGGACAAGTGTCTTGCACAGCTGGCACACCACATTCACATATTGTTGAAACACCATCTGGAGAGCTCTGAAGAAACAGAGCACACTTGCATGTCTGAACTGATTCACAACCTTTAACAGAAGAGCCTAGAGAACCTATTCCAGCAGCTACCACTTCTTCAAGACCTGTCACATGCTCACAAACAGGCAGTCATTCATCCCCTTAATCATTTACAATATTGAAGAGGGGAGATGTGACATGAACTATAAACAGATATAATGTATGTAGTAGTGTATGCGTGCTTGTAATAATAGTTACTGTATGTTGTGCATCAGGTAGAATAAGATCAGTCACATGATTGTCTATGCCATATTCTACTAAAAAGAAGCATCAAAGCTGGCTTATATATGACCTGCTTTGGAGTATACAAATGCAAAAAGAAGTGATATCTAATCCAAAACAGCCAAGCTGTAAAAGAAGGGTGCAGCCCCCAAAAAAGCCACGGTGAAAAAAAAAAGTGAAATACAAGTTGGCAGCCAAGAAATAGCTGTAATGATGGTAGGTAAATGTTAAAAATTTTAATTATGACAATTCAGGTGAATTGATCTATTTGTGCTGCCTTTTCCAAGTTTCACTAGGACTCAGCAACAAATTCACCTGAATTGTTGTTATTAAAATATTTACCATTTATCTACCATCACAGCCATTTCTTGGCTACCAACTTGGATTTCGCATCTTTTTACTGTGGCTTTTTGGGAGCTGCACCCTTTTTACAGCTTGGCTGTTTTGGATTAGTTACTCCATGTATATAGCTACTTTATGTGGAGCATCTTTTAAAAAAGAAACACTGAACTCAACAGATAGAAGATAGCATGGAAGAAGAATGCTCTTTGTCGTAGCAGTACGGTGTCACTAGTAAAATAAGGGTACCATCCAAATCTACCGTACATTATAGGTGATTACAACATGGGCAGTTAACTAAAAAGCCACTGTTAAGGTAGAAGTTAGTGTTCCTGCATCAGCTGGCATCCCAGTTTATTACAAGTCTTGGTAAATCGTGTTGTGCAGGCAATGGTGCAACTTGTCACAGATTTGGTAATATTACAGCAGAGAGGATCTTTTCCAGGATGAAGGTGTGTTCAACACATACGTGACCGGATCTTGGAAAACCTACCTTTTGGGCACAAGCAAACTTTATGGGAAAACTCAATTGAAAATTTCAACAAATTTTTCAATATAAATTTTTTTGCATATTTGGATAAAGCAACTATTAAACTTTCTTGCTGTGAAGTTTCACACCCATAGCTTCTTTTTCTTAGGAGATATGGATGATTATATCAGACCATGTAGTAATTTCACATGCGTGGGACAACAATTAACTTACAAATGGTGTGATTTGTTCAGGTGCTGGAATGGCTAAAACTTAGCCTTAGACAATCATACATGGGATTTAATTGCAGAAATTTACCAAGAATATATCATTAAACTATCAGAAATGTCTGTTAAAGTATTCTAGATGGTAAAAACGGAATTATTGGTAAACAAAGTGATTTGTCACCATTTGTCACCCTTAATCACTCACAGAACTCAATACATTACCATGAAAGTTAGTTTGTAATGTACAGGAGAGAAAATTGGCCATATCTCAGGAATGCTTAGATATTAAACTGAAATTTTGACACAAGATAGATGAGTACTCAGTACCTTATTTAAGCTATAAAACAGAAAATTGACCACTGTGCCAAAAAGGTAGGTTTTCCAAGATCAGGTCAGTGTTGCACTCTATTTCACAAGAGACAGATCTCAATTATTTTGGAGAGGCTATAGAAGGATACAAAGAAGAAACGCCCCTGTCTACCAAGGATACATATATGTATTAAAAAACAGTAAACTTTATAAACCACAATTTGAATGTTATGACTAACATTTGTCTCATGCTAGTGTAATGTTCATGTCTTTTGAGATATAATCAGCCAAAGGCTATATATAAATAATATATGTAGCTAAAGTCTTTGAGCAGGCTGTAGGACCAGGTGTCCTACAGACCTTCAGCACTTGTGCTGTAAAGCATTAATAAATATAGCACATTTACCAACAACATTGTAACAAAAGTTGTAAGTTACAGCTAGTATTATGAGTTAGTTGAATTTCACAACAGTCTGAAGCAATGTGTTTCATGTGTATGTTTATCAGAGTTAATTGTGCATGCATTATTCAAATAAACAATGATATTTTGCTACATTACATTTAGTTTGAAATTTATACTACTTGTAAAAAACACTAGCTATCATTGCAATGACTGTGTAAAGAAATTGCTGTGTGTAACTGCTACAGTACAGTTGGATTACAAATCATGTACAATAGTGCACAGTACTGGATTAAAGGTGATTGTTGGGGTGATCCCTCCTGTACCATGCCCAGTAAAAAACTTGGAGCGGAATTCCCACTGCCAGGCAAATCACCACCAGAATAACAGCAGCAATCATCAAAGGATTTGGGTTTTGATTTCTGGAGCTCTTTAAGATAGCCTGTAATAAGATGACACATAAACATACAAAGAGTATACATAACTGCAACTATACACTCAAATTCAAACAGAGTTTACTATGCTGTACAGATGTGAGAATAATAATGAGTTGTACATTGAGATATGTGAAGGAGTCCTAAGCAACAACGTTGATCCTAAGCTATAGAGTAAATCTTACAATGTGCCTTAAGTAACCACAACTCATACATACAAAATCTCCACAATCATTTATATCTAGTCAAATTCTTTACTCATGCACTAGTGGGTACTTTTTGAATTCCTATACAAATTAAACCTGTACTCCATACAACTCATTGTTACTCATAGCCTTTGCTGCCTAATACTGATCCCTGAATCATACATATGTATCTCTCAGCATCAATGGTTTCTACAGTTGAGTGTTTATTGTTCCAGCTGTATTAGCTGGTGCATGTGAAAACAAACGCCTGAAGAATAAGTCCCAGGTGCAATTACCCAAAGGTTATACAGAGCTTTCCCAAGCAAAATAAAGTAGAGCAGTGAAACTGTCAATTTCTACCAACATCACAGTCAGTTTGTTAATTATATACATTCCTTTTACCACATCAATAGAATATTGTGTAAAGTAGAGTGGTGCTGTACTGCTCTATGGAAGCCCCTGCTATATTTGAGCTGGAACAGCTGACCTTCAATAAACCAGAAGACGGCTGCCAAGGCAAATTGCCCATACCTGCAGATACACTAGTGGACAATTGATCTCTAATTCAGTCATGGGAATAGAATATAGTAGGATTAAATGTCCACTAGCATGTCTATAGCTGTAGACAAACTCTCTTGTTTCACTACTTTTAGTACTGTGGCCATACCTGAGCAAGAACAAGTTAATCTAATAAAGCGCTCACCCCAACACAACAGTCAAATATATTGTAATCTATTATTCCTGAGGATTTGCTTGCACTAACTCCAATCACCTGAAGGTAACTCAGTATTCTAAGTAGATGTGACCATGCCAAAGGCCTGTGCATACAATTACCAATTTCTACCAGTTGTTATTAACCAATGCTTTTTGAAGAAATGCTGTCATCCCACTAAACGACAAGTGCATTTAAAGTTTTAAATACTTCATAGACATAGGAGGCATTTAGGTAGGAGAGGCCAAGGCTCAATTGAGACACTCTCAGTGTTACCCCAAAATTCTTAAAACAATTTTCCATGTCATACCATCACATCTCCTGATTCACTACTTAATAATGCATGGATCTATACTGCATTGATTGTATCACACACACACACACGCACGCACACACACACACACACACATAATACCTACACAGTCACACGTACACATGTACTCACCCCCAAACAAACATAAAGGACTCACCGCACAAGTTAAGCAGCAAACAACCAAGGATATTGGCCAACAAACAAAAAATGCCACAGCTGACCAGATCAACAGTATTATAAATTTGCTAGTATAATCTGATGGAGTATATAATGGTCTCTCCACCTCAGTATCAGTTACAGCTATTGGCTGTAATAAACACAAAGTATGAACAATAACACAAAAACCAATATCTTTACCACTAGCTTGCATGGCAAGTCAACGTTGAAACCGGGTCACTACTGCTGACCCGGATGACCCACTGACCCGGATGTGACCTGAATTGACCCGGATTGACCCGGATTAATTAAAGCCGAGACGTGTTTCGGCTAGTCTCGGGAGAGCGAACGAGTCTACATTTTGAGCGTTTGATTCGTGTTGAGTAAATATTGCAACTTCAGCCTAGCTATAGGTTGAAGACCAAAAAAAAAAAAAAAAAGGTCTTCACCTACTGACAATAGCTACCCCTCACCATAGATACCCTCAGTTCCGTGCTACATACTGCACTTACTAACAAATAGGCGTGGCTGAGCATATGTTGGTAATGCGATAAATGGGCATGGCTCACGAAAGAGCTACGCGATAGCGTTTATAAGTTCCACGTCGTCAAACGAACAATTTCGTTTCTCACGTGATCCAATCCGGGTCAGACCCGGATAAATTGTAAACCGGGTCAGACCCGGATGACCCGGAGAAAATGTGACCCGAATGACCCGACCCGGTTTCAACGCTGTGGCAAGTATCATTTGCATCTTACACTGTATCAGCCATTACAATGCTTTCTGCTCACTACAAAGAGCTGAACTACAAGATTCCATCTAAAATATGTGAATATTGCTACACTGCATTCTAGGTAATTTGAAAACAAACACTATAACATCACATGTGGGTAAATCAGAGAGATCTTGGCATACATTCCATCTAGTAGTTCATCAAAATGCATAGTATTCCAACAGTAGGAGCATCCATTCAAGTGTTTCTATTGCCTGGGTTGTGTAATATAATGCCATATCACCATAGCAACCAGGTAATGTCTCTCGTATAGTAATCAATTCTGTTTCCTCCAGTGTAGTACTATGGAGTCTACTTTTTTACAGTGTATAATGCATCAGTCTCTTTAATTAAAAATTAAAATACAGATACATTGGAAGTTTTGTTCTACATACACATACAGTACAACAACAGTAGATATAAACACAGAAATTGATGTTGTATGTATTTTATACTTGATGAGAACAGGTCTAATATATATTTGACATGTCTAAAACACTGAACAGACTGGAAAATTAACTTGCAAATGGACTGGGGTATACTTATGGATTTACCTCAGTGTAGCAGCCCAAAATCCTGCTACACACAACAAACATCTTACACACATGGATCAGTTGGAATATATGGGAAACTATGAGATATAATATCTGTGGCATGTACTAATCCTACTGTCACCTGTAAAACTGAAGATCAGGTGTCAAACTAATTGCAGCAATTAACCTATATCGACACATCGTCCAAGTAAAAAACACTTCAACAGTCTTGAAGCTTGTGTCTTGTCATGTCTACATACATACATGAAGAGCACAAAAAAGAACCAAATTCAAGAGTAAGGGCTTAATATCAGCTCAAACATGCTTCAAGATGTGTTTTAGGGCTTGCTTCAGGCTGTAGTTGTGTTCAATATTCTTTCTACAGCTATGCCATGAGTTATTATAACTAATAGATATTTTCGGGTATGTTCTCTCAGTCCATTTGTTAGTCTGTTTTGTTTGTAGACATGCCCTTTTAAAAATAATCTATCAAGAAATTAACCTACACACACACGCACACACACACATGCACACACACACATGTGCACAATCACACACACACGTGCACAATCACACATACACACACACACACAATCACACATACACACACACACACACAACACAACATACAACACAATGCACATTTTACCTGTGTCATAATCATATGCTTCTCCTTGATACCAGCATATTGGGGATGATAAGTCAATGAATACTGTTGATACCCTACTCCAGTGTAATTTGGAGGTACTCCAGTATTGTGAGGTACTCCAGTATTGTAGCCTGTACTATCGGTAGTAGGGGTAATATTGTAACCTGGATTACTAGGAGGTGGAACACTGGTGTAATCCAGAGGAGGTCCATCTACATAAGAAACACGAAATGCAATCAATAATGCTATAGACAAAACAACTTGTATTTTGAGACTTATGAAGTAAAACAACATTGTTGCAAGATGTGTAGATACAGGTACATGTATTAAGGGATCTACAGTACATTACAGTATTCTAACGTATGTTACTACAACATACATTTAAAGGCGGAAGTGCTTTATTTTCCACTAATACTGTGCTGTATTTCCCCATGTAGCACAACCTCCTAGTAATCCAGGTTACAATATTACCCCTACTACCGATAGTACAGGCTACAATACTGGAGTACCTCACAATACTGGAGTACCTCCAAATTACACTGGAGTAGGGTATCAACAGTATTCATTGACTTATCATCCCCAATATGCTGGTATCAAGGAGAAGCATATGATTATGACACAGGTAAAATGTGCATTGTGTTGTATGTTGTGTTGTGTGTGTGTGTGTGTGTATGTGTGATTGTGCACGTGTGTGTGTGTGATTGTGCACGTGTGTGTGTGTGTGATTGTGCACACGTGTGTGTGTGAACTTGGCCCAACCATAGCTGCATCCCACAGCGACACTGGAATGACCACTATACTATATACCACTACTAACAAAGCTGTCATACAACATTATACCATACAACATAATAATGGCTACACACAAATATTTGCAATTCCAGTACAATAATCGTACCACTCAATCTCACTAAAACTGTCTACCATTTTAAGTCCAGTGAATTCTTGGCTAGATTCAGTGCCCACTCCATATTGATGCCTTCAAGCCTGCTGCATTGTTGGCCACACCTCAGGCCACACCTCAGGCCACACTCATGAAGATACGAACAATGATTAGATAGTGTATGTGCAAACTACCCATTGCTTAAACAGCTACCTTTCCTCTGTCATCCTCCTGGCCTGTCCCGACTCCCAGCATGGAATTCTGGATTTCAACTGGTATGTTAGCTTGGCATTGACCGCTACAAAATAACTTTCTGCTAATCACAAGTTTTCTCACAGTCATCATGATGTTACAGGTTGTGATAAACTGTATTAATCACTTACCTTCTTCTTCTGGTACATTAAACCAGTAGTAAAAGCACTGTATATACTCATGCAATATGGAAAATATAGCATGGTCTCGAGCCAAATATAGCACTCGGCTTTACCTTGCACTATATTTGTCTCTTGACCACACCCTCATGCTATATAATATTCATTCCTCATCGTAATGCTCCAGTATTTTGAAAACTTTAGAAAACATAGTCTAATAATGAAGGCGAAACTAATATCTAAGCACTACGCTAACCTAAGGCTGTAGTGTGTCATTTACAGCGATCACTTATTAACAGCAAAACACTTTGCATGACATCATCTAACTGGAAAAGTGTTGTTACAAACTCAAGACCCTATCAGTTAGGCCATGATAGAAGACAGTTAGCAAACAGATGTACACCATAGCACATGTAATAATTTCATGCATTACACCATAGCACATGTAATAATTTCTTGGATACCAAACAAGGCATGAAATGTGGTTGCACATTTTACTCTATAGTAGGGTTGAGCGATACTACCGTTTTAGCGATATATCGCGATATTTTGAAAGTATCGATATCGCGATATTTTGTTATTAACTATCGTGATACCATGCCTGTACATTACTGTCATTGAAAATCCATTTGTTATGCAGTACTAGGCTAAGAATCCTTGTAAATGATTAAGTCCACCCATCTGGTTTCCCCTGCAGAGAGGTGTGAACACCATAACAACCTCAAAGTATGTGTTACAATAACTGTTACTGTAAACAATGATGATAGTGGCTAGTTTGCTATCACCTATAAGGACTTCCTGCAGGAATGCTGAGCAATATACTATGTAGCACCAGCTATGATTGACTTATTTGTAAGTATCGTGAACTATTCAGTATCGTGAATAGTGGCTTTAGTATCGATCGTGATACTAAAATGGCAGTATCGCTCAGCCCTACTCTATAGCAGATACAGTACATTCACACTTTCATACATACCAGGAGTTACATCAGTGTTAGGAGGCGGCAACAGTGGTGCATTTTCACCTTTCTCTGTCAAGGCTATATACAATGAAGAAAAATATAGCAATCTGAGCCAAGTGTTCATTGTACTGTATGCAGCTGGGGTAGGCCTAGGACATGACTCACTTTAATTACTGTATTTCCTCGTATAAAAGCCACATTCAATTAAACACCAGTCTCGATTAAAAGCTAGGGAATTTCCAGCACCTTTGGAAAATAAATGCCTGGTCTCAAATAGAGGCCTGGGCTATTACTTGAGTCTACTGTTATTGGGTTTAATTGTTTCCCTTGTTGCTGCTGCTTCTTCATACTGAGTTTAGAGCTTTCTGAGGGATGAAGGCACTACGAGTAATCATTTGAGTAGTCTGGACGAGTCTGAGTGCATGCAAATATGTATGATATAACTATTTTCCAATCATTTCAAGCCTTGCCTTACACTTGTTTATAGTCAACACACTGTACCACTGTTTTCTATGCTTACCATTACAGTTGGTGTCTATTATTTATGCTACCACCACCCGAATTCAATTAAACGCCAGGCTTTGGTCAGACCAATTGAAAAAAAAAGCCTGGCCTCAAATAAAGGCCCTATTCATTTACAGGCTGAGCCATAGCAAAGACTGTATTTCATTGTACTCCTTGATTAACCAGTTACCCCCTTTATCCCCATTTTCAGGAGAAGAACAACCAGGTCAAAAATGCTGGAAAGGAAATAAAAGCCAGGCTTTTATATGAGGAAATACGGTACATATGACTGCTTGATATTTTATGCAAGACACAGAAATTGTCGCAGTATGTGTGTAACCACCACTGTTTGAGTTCAGCAATAGCGTGTTCTTTTAAGAAGTGTGTTTGATAATTGAGTTGTTCTGATCGGTGTTAATAGCTTTTGTTGGTACTTATTGGCACCGACGGTCAGTGTCAATAGCCACTGCTTTCAAGTTGTATGAAGGTACGTACATTACTTGCAATTAGGTGTCTCAACACTGCAGTAGTGAAGCAGATAACATGGTAATCTTAAAAGGCTTCCCAAAGACTTGATTATGATAATTGGAAAGGCAGCACAATGCTGATTACATCCAATGAAAAAAAAGTAAAGGTAAAAAAAGGATTATGGGAAGCAATGTATCTGGTTAAAGTACGTGCATTAATTACAAAGTCTTGGCATTGTAATAAATGATACCAGATGCTTTATTAATGTGGTCTAGCATGCAAGAATGTCTGGCTACCAGGATGTGTACTTGTAAAGTTGGTACTGAACATGCAGTACACAAAATTCATTCAGCTAGCTATACCTATTCAGTCATCGCCAGGATACTTTTTTGTCAAAATATATAGTTGAAAGAACTACCCATTAAGATGGTTTACACTAAAAAGAGCACTGAATGAAGGATAGTTTCACACTAGTGAACTTAAGGAATATTAACTGAACACTCAAATATCTGGGACTGAGCCGTTGTTGGCCCAGCCTTGCAGCATCAATAAAGTATACACTTAACAAAAGCTATAGTGTGGATACACACAATCAGACAATGCAACTTGGAGAATGCTTTGATATTTGCAACTTATGCAGGGTTTCTATCCTGGCAAAAGACCTGTACGTAGCTATACAGGTGTTTTATTGTAAGAAGATAATAGAATAAGTCTCCTTTGACAAATTAAATGCTTTAATTGTAGGTTCCATGTCAGGCATGCATTGCTAAAGTAGATTCTAAAGTGGACAAGCACCCCTCAGGAATGATGTAAACTCTAATAACTCGCGTCTCCAGCCTCACAGCTCGGTCATTAATTGCATCCGGCGTGGCTAAAAAATTTACAAATTGGTTTCATTTAATATTACATCATTCCTTCGGGGTTGTTTATCCACTTAATAACCTTGGCATTGCATGTCTTATCTTACACTTACAATTCATTGGTATGGCTTACTAGCTTCTCACTAGCTAATCTGAGACTAGCCTCAGTGCCGGAGAACCCCAGCTAGTCGCTCTTCCAAACTTATCAGTGACACTTCGAGCCCAGCCGCTGAAGTAGCAATTGTAGACCTACCACTTGTCAGTAGCGAGTGAAGAACAATCCTTGAGAACAACTATGATGGATTACGATTCGTGATCGACACTTAAGATACGTGTCCCCTATAAATCACGTGAACGAGCAATGCCGCAGCGTCCGCCCCTTAGCATAATATGTATGATTGATTGATTTGTAACTAAACATCAAACTCCAGTAAAACAATGTACAATAACTATTAGCTATACAAGTATATTATAAATATATAATACGCATGGACGGGGAAAATGAGGGTAAAACCGGGACAGGGACGGGGACGGCCAACAAGAGTAAAACCGGGACGGGGACAGCCAAGGGTATAGAGACCACTGTTGGAGTAAGCGATTTTCTCTACCGTAAAGGGATTGAATCTTGGATTGGATATAATTTATGTATGGCTAAGACAAAATATCAAGTAGCCTTTGAGGTAATTTCATCTTTAAACTGCCACTTAAGGGTTTGAGAGATTTTGACATCCTTAGCTAGTGCATGGCTTAGCTAAGAAAAAATCAATTAGCTTTCTCGGGTAACCTTTGAACTGCCATATAAGGTTAGAGAGATTTTGACGTCTTCAGCTAGCTATATAAACCCAGACCTCACACTAAGACACTCCTGAGTGGTTTTTCAAATGGATTGTGAAGTGGAAGATCAGTCAAATCATTTCGTGCCCAGATTGTAATCATCGTCTTTGTGCATACATCTTTGGCATACATGCTCCCCCGGGAAGCCTGCACAGTATACTTTCTAGTGATTTGAATGTAGCTCTGGGCAGGCTTTGAAGTTGTAGATCACTTGGAGAATTCTGAACACTTTGGATGCTAATCCTCCCATCCAACCTAAAGGATCGAAGGATAGTGTTTCTTTATGATCTAGGCTTAGATGAAGCACAGTGGGAAGTCAAGAAAAAGAAGCTTAGGCAAGTGGAATTATTTAGCTCAATCCGCCGTGCATGCTGAAAATTAGTTTACTCATATGCTAGGCAATATATAGTTCATAATATTGTAGTGGGGGAGAGTGTCGAACTGAAATACTTCCATGGAACACACTGTGTTAAGTTACACCTGAGTCTGTTCAAAGAATAAAGACTTGACCTTATCAGCACCAATTAATGCTAATCAACCATTCTCTATCACCAGTGGAGGTAGTTTTCTGTTTATATCCACAGGTATTTTCTGCATACAATGAGCCTGCCAGAATGGAGCTGAACTATCATGCTGGAATTTCTGTCCACACATTAGCTCAGTTAGCTCTTGCTTTTCATACATCAGTCCAGTGCTTTAATGCTGATTATGCAGATATCATTACAACAGTGCTGCTAATTGTAGTTTGTATGGATGAACACCTAGACCTGGCCAATATTGAATTGGACAATGAAGCTGCTACAAAAATGCTGCATACGATTTCCTTTCTTTGAAAGAAGCCAATGATAAAATGGTTGATCTTTCTTCCTCCTCAGAGGATCTTTATCAGTCTGAGATGGATGAAGTTAAACTTCATGTTTGACTCCTTGGATTGATGGACCATAATTATTTCCCATCCCAGGCCATGTCATGCATGGGTTATTGTGGAACTGAATTTCCCAGCACGCGAAAGGCACAATATATTATCACTGATTGAATTGATGCTACTGCTGCCTGTACAGCAAACAGAAGGGATCAGTATTATGAATGCAAAGGTAAATCAAAAGTTTTGTCATGCTTGTTTACCAATAAAAGTCCATGGGTAATTCTGAGTGATCAGCATAAAATCAACCGGCCTCAAAGAAATCAATAACTTGTCATTGTCACTTATCATTATGATCATTGTTATTAGCTTTGTGGTGCACCATCAATACCGGAGGACATTGTGTCTCTATCAAGATATTGTGGCATGGACGTCCCTACTATTATGATGGTATGAAGTCAACAAAACAACAGTGATTTGTAAAATATTCCTCTAACACAGCCACAAAGTTGAAAATTTTCAACTGGTTCATATGTTAATCAGTTACCTTTTGTAGAGAATAACTCTATGTTTTGCATGCCACATATTGCTATACAGCTACATCTATGATTTTTCTTAGCATTTCCTTTATTATACTGTAGGTACTGAGCTGCATTTTTAATTCATGATTTTGGTGTCTTGTATAGCTAATCCTATATTTTCAGTGTTTATCATGTCATCATTTGTCTTATCAGTATAGCTAGTTAGTGGCAATCTTATATATTACTAAGTATAACTATATTATCCTGCATGCTGGAAGTATATCAGCCTCCCTGGCCACTGAGCCATGTTTAATTTAAACATCATCATGAATGTGATAAAGAAATGAAATTAAGTGTATATATACAGTGGCGTAGCTACCATTGTGGCAACCGAGGCAAAAATGCTCAACAACAGGCTGAGCAGGCCTGAGTTTTGGCACCCCGGATTTTCTACTCAAACGTTACTAGACAGCATTATTACTGTACCACAGTAGCTGAAAAGAGGTCCAGCACCATGTCACCATAGGCTCCAGCCCTGCTTAGTACTACAGCCATAGATTCTATTTAGTGTGGCTTGAATTTGTAAAAGATTGAGATACTCCAATCATAGATCTATGCTCTAATAGAGCAGTCATGATAAAGCATTCAATACAAATTATAGCCACTGTTCTCATTACACTGCTTGATCATTTACATTTATGTTAATTGTCTTTACATTACTTTTCAAAAGCTCCAATGAGTCAACTGCACTGATGGCATTACATTGAGTTAATTTATCATGCATATCATGCATTAGCAGTTACAATAAAAAAATTGCCTCAACGTGCCATTTCAAAGTATATATTTTCAAAACTTTCTTGAGAGACTCCCTAGCTTGACATGCTTAGCAAATGCAGTTGAGCATCACATGAAAGAGATAATTATCTCTGACTTAAACATCACATCAGATCAATAAAAAGTAGTGTGCATGTCTATGACATCTGTTGCAGTCCATGGATGGCCTGACCACTAAAAATATCTCCGGAGTAAGTTATATTGCATGCAATTGAACTAGTCTAATAATTGAAGCATGGTATACTGTATAGCATTAACTATGCTGGAGCATTACTTATTACATGTAGAAAAATGCTCAGAGTCTTCTGAAATAGTTTTCTCCATCCAACCAGATAGTCAACCTGCAAATGCTGTACCGCCCATAGCTGATTGAAAGTATTTGTGAATCAGTTGAATCAGAAGCAGACCCTCTTAATTTGGTCGACATGCAGTGTATAAACTTTGCCTCAGTATATATTTTTTCCTGGCTACGCCACTGTAGATATATATTTGCAGAATGTTGGACAGCGAGTATAGCTATAAAATAATGCAATGTGCACAAAATCAATATGCAAAATAAAATTTACTTGAAAATTCATGTGTATGGATCCTCTGTCAACATGACCACATGCATATCTGACCAACTTGGGTCAGCTGTGGGCATGGCAAGGAAAGCAAACACACTATGTATAAAACCAAAAATTACAGCTATAGCTAACACACAAACTTTTTAAAAAAATTATTGTTTAGTTATTAAGGCTTTACAGCACAAGTTTGTAGGACACCTGGTCCTACAGCCTATTAGCTTCATTGGCTTCATGATCACGATAATGTTTATAATACAGCGGAATATAATGCCGTGCCAATTTTGCTGTCCAGCTTGAAGACTAATCGGCTCTTCTTTCTAATTATACATTGCCAGCTCGATCGCCAGTATTTATAATGGGAAGCTAGGGATATAACTTCGGTGATACTTGCTGTCCCCGTCCCGGTTTTACTCCTGTTGGTCATCCCCGTCCCGGTTTTACCCTTATTTTCCCCGTCCCCGTCAGTCCCGGTTTTACCCCTGTTGTCCCCGTCCCCGTCCTGGTTTTACCCCACCCCATTGCATTGCCGACTGCCCATATACTGATTATGCACACCACATATTTAGATGCAACTGGTATAAAATTACTTTAGACACATGTACACTTTCAGTTTCTGCCGGAGTACTCCTTGCAGTTGCATGCAAATACAATTTGAATTCTTGCTGGGTATCCAATACTGTAGAGTTTTGTAGTATGTGATCTTTAAAATGTGATCAGGACCATATAACAGATAGTTAAGGTATAATGGCCAGGCCAGCTATTGATACACAAAGAAGGTATAGAGTTATTAAATTAAGTGTAGTGGTCTGACTGGCCTGACAGTGTGCTACAAGCCTTAATGATTAATTTCAAAAGTTAATATTGTAGTAGCTTATAGAAAAGTATGCATTTCTATTAAGTTAAACGCTTTGTTCCAGTGGGCCAAGAAGTAGCAAATGAAATTCAATCCTACTAAATGCGATGAGTGCTCGAAAATATCAAACAAGTCTAAGTTACCTAACCTAGCTACGTAGCTTACAATGTCATTATTATAGACAATACTGTACTATCAAACAAGTTGAACATGCCAACTACTTTGGAGTCACTATAGACCAAAAACTGAACCGGCATGAGCACATTTAACAATATTGTCAAGAAGGGAGAGTCTGTTCATGGTTTTTTACAATTGAAAAAAGCTGTCCAATCGCTGTGGAGGCATCATGCTATCAAACCTAGCTACTCATATGACCAGTCTTAGAGTATGTATCAGTGCATGCATATGGTCATCACACTATCAGGTAGATACAGTATTGATAAATTAGAGATGGCACAAAGACACTGAATCAGCAAGATTTGTACTAAACAAGAAGATGGATTTAGTTTCTTCTTGGGATGGCCTAGTTTGTAAGTAGAAGGACAGACACAAAACTAGTCTTGCTTTCCTACAATATTGACTTCGATGATAATAACTCATACCAGTAACATGTCATTATACACATGGTCACTTTATAGCTTTACACAAGAGTGCACATGGAAGCATACAATCATCATCAATCAGACCCTGGAACACGCTAGCTACCAAGAGTACATAATATGGGAGAGAGTGTCTAACTTGAATGCATTCACCAAACACCCTCGGTAAAGTAACAGCTCAGCCTTTTGTGAGAACAAAGGCTTTGCCCTCATCAACATAAATCAACACCAGTCAACAGTTCCCTATTTCCATTGAAGGTGATGATTTGATGAAAGGTGAACTTTGGGTGAACTTACCCAGGGTTTTTGTACAGGCCATACTGAGAATTAGATACTCTCCCCCAGTGGCGTAGCTACCATTGAGGCAACCGAGGCAGCTGCCTCGGTAAAAAATGCTCAACAATTCAGGCTGAGCAGGCTCAGTTGAGTTTTGATTCCCCGATTTCTCTACTCAAATAGAGAGTATTTAATACTGTACCACACAGATAGAATCTATGGCTGTAGTACTAAGCAGGGCTGGGGCGCACAGTGACATGGTCTGGCATTACCTGGACTACTTTTCAGCTACTTGAATTTCAGAATTTGTATGAAAAATATCGAGATACTCTAATAGAGCAGTCATCATAATATACTCTAATAGAGCATTCAGTATAGACTATAGCCACTGTTCCCATTACACTGCATGCTTGGTCTAAATCATTTACATTTACATTTCAAAAGTTCCAGTGAGTCAACTGCATGGCATTGCACTGAGCTAATTGATCATGCACATCATGCATTTACAATCAAAAAATAGCCATTTCAAAGCATATATTTTCAAAATTTTCCTTGAAAGAGCATGCTCCCAGACTCCCTAGTTTGACATGCTTAGCACATGCAGTTGAGCATCATATGAAAGAGGTAATCTCTGACTTAAATATCACACCAGATCAATAAAAGTTATAGTGTGCATGACTATAACCTCTGTTGCAGTCCATGAATGGCTTGACCACTCAAAATATCTCTAGAGTAAGTCAATTTTTTTGCATTGAGTACAATTAAGCTAGCATGATATACATATGTAACATTAACTAAGCTGGAGCTTATAGCATTAACTAAGCTGGAGCTTATGACATGCAGAAAACGCTCAGAGTATTCTAAACCAGTTTCTTCCATCCATCCCTGTAAATGCTGTACCACCCATGCTTGAAAATGTTTGTAATCAGTTAAGTCAGACTCTCTCAATTAGGTCAATGTATAAACTTTGCCTCAGTAAAATTTTTTTTCCTGGCTATGCCACTGTCCCCATATAACTATCATGTACTCTTGACACTACCAATATAATGTGGTTAATCAAGAATCAGTAAACAAACTTTAAGACAAATTGTATACATACACATGCACACTTGTAATTAGCTAATTAAACAACTAATGTACACAGTCATGTAATTTAGATATGTGTGATAGTACTCCACTCGGGAGGTACGTATACGCATATGAAATATATATATATATATCTATCTATCTATCTGCCTATCTATCTACTGTATTTATCTATCTATCAATAAAACAGTTTCTGAGGTAGTATACGTGTTAAAGGTTAAAGAGGGCATATGTATGCTGTGATATACAAAATGCGCAGGACCTGATTTGATCAGTTGAGGTACAGCTCTAGAACCAGATCATGAAGTAGACATCTATAAACAAGATAATTCAATTCTAGATAAAGGTTCATTGATTTATTGATTGGATGATTGGTAACTGTGATAGGTGGCTTGTTGCTGATAATATCCCAGGGAGCTGAAACATCACAGTAAAAACTGTGAAAAAGGGTGCACCCTACAAAAATACCAGGGCAAAAAAAGTTGTGAAATCAAAGGTAGCAGCCAAGAAATGGCTGCAATGATGTCAGTGCTAATGCCAATCATTTTCATTTTCAGTGTTTTTCACATCATCATTAATATGATTGGCATGCATTAGTGATGTAATTATTCTATACAATTAGCAAAGAGACAGATGGAGGAGGCAATGTTAGTATCTATTAAATGTATAGCAAAAATATAGGGTACCCAAAACATAAGGGGTCCAAGGACGGTGCCCTGAAGAACTCCAGACAAGACTTTATTTATGCTAGATGTGTACCCTTTAACTGAAAATCTTTGTGTTCTAAGGGTAAGCCGGTAAGGTGGTATATAATCCATTTATGAATGTTAGACTGTTAAACAGTAGTAAATCAACTACACCGTACAAACACACTGCTATACACCAAACTTGTGATTACAGAACATATCCTACTTAAAGGAATCTGATGACTAACACTATTCACTTGTAAAACTGTTTAATCATAGTTCTATATAGTATATAAATACATCCAAAATGATAAAAATTAGTGAAATAGGAAATATAAATAATGCTTTACAACATAGCTCTGTGGGGAATCCCTACCACATTGGCATTAATAGCAATCTTTTTTTTTTTTTTTCCAATTCCAAACTATATATGTTGTAATACCATATATCTTGCTTCACTACTTTACCATTAATTTTGTTCATTTAAAACATTTACTTTCAGTTTTTTGTTATACCTAGTACAGTAGCTATAGCTATAATCTACATGTGTGATTGTTTTAGTAGAATATTGAACATGTCTGTTGTATTAGGGTGACTGCTTTATTAGAGTATCTTGAGTAGGCCTCTGGTCTACATGATATTTCAAGGGATGTGGTTATCATGCCTTATTTTCAGATGCTATATATATATATATATATATATATATATATATATACATACGTTAGCGGTTTGAGAAAAATTGTCACTCGAAATTCTACTCAATGGCAATACTGAATCTGCTACACTTATATCAAGAGTTCATAATATTATATAATATTGAACTCTAGCTTATATGTTTGAAGGATTTACCCTATGATACCAACCCTGATTCCCCTGGTTTATGAGCCCAAAACCTTCTTGATGCAGTCAGTGGCCACACTGCACTATCTGCTTAAGGCTGCCTTCATACATATATCTCACTAGCCTAATGAACGTGTTACTTTCTGGTAAAGCTTGTCCATTGCCAGCCTCTTGGTTGTGCAGTGCCCTTTTAACAACATTTCTTAAAAGGAATGGAGGTGTTCATCCCATTGCATGCAGTTGGTGAGATACTCAGTCATCTTGCTAGTCATCTGGGCTGTCAATTTGCTCAAACTTTTCTTCCCAATGTTTTCCTGCCTCATGGTCAAGTGGGGGTTGGTGGACTTGAGGCAGCTATCCATGCTGTCCATTACTCTCTTTCCCATCTTAATTGGCAGTGATGAATCACTAGTCCTTCTCAAAATAGACGTGAAGGATACTTTTAATGAATGTAACCGCACAGCTTTTCCTGAGCATGTCTCTGAGGATTTTTATGGATTACCCCCTTGGGCTGAACTGTGGTTTGGTCACAGACATATTCTTGCTTCCATAGGTGTCAACAGGGGATCCTCTAGGTCCCTTACTACCTAATTGCTTTGGTTTAGGTTTATTTTCTTGGTTCCAATGAAACATGTATTGTACTCAGGGCCGCCCAGAGAAATTAAGGGGCCCAGGGCAAAGAGTTAAAGTGGGGCCCTTGACCCAAGTTGTAAAGTGAAGACCAAAAAAAAAAAAAAAAAAAAAAAAGGTCACAACCTGCTGGCAATGACAATAACTACTCATCACCAACCATATCTCCTTATCTATAAGCTTGCTACACTGCTACTCTGAAGAATACTGTGACTGCTCTATTAGAGTATTTAGATCTGACTGCTCTATTAGAGTATATCGATCTTTTAAACAGGTATTTAGGGGGCCCTTCATGGGGCCTCCTGGGGCCCCTTTCAGGCTGGGGCCCGGGGCAAAATGCCCCAGTCGCCCCCCCCCCCCCCTGTGGGCGGCCCTGATTGTACTTAGACCATCATGGCACATTTGTAGGAATTATGATAGTGTCATAATTTGACAATTACATGACATTGACTACAAGGGTAGTCTCAGGGTTACAAAGTTATTTAAAAGTAATAATAACTGGAGCCCTAGTGATTGATTGATTGATTTATAAATTACCGTCTGATAATCAACAACTATATCGTTCTTCCTTACCAGAGCACTGAACATACAATACCAACAAATACACATATAGCTAGCTAACAAGTACAAAACTTAACACACTAGTACAAATACATGGACACAAATACAAAACAAAACAAATGCAACAACTTTAAAGTAAATTAGAAAGATGACCGGGTCCTGCAATGAAAATGCCTCTGTGAAAATTTTAACAATGGTATTGTAGTGACTGACATCATAATGAACTTATAAGATTTCTGTATGTATGCGAGCATGTATGTATCACGTGTTCTGTACCTATAAATACCGGTATGTTCGCCTTTGTATAGTTAGTTGGCTTATAGTGTTGTACAGTGTTAATTGTCATATGTAGAGTAGTTTATCAACGCTTATTAATATTCATTTTCACCTTCGTTGCTATTACATCCTACAGCATCTAGGCAGATTAGCAAAGAAATTAGAGCATGCTCTAGTGTTATGATGGTGATGCCTACCAAACAGAATAGGTGGTTGCATAATTATACCGCTTTCCATGAAACTGGCGATACATCAAGCATAAAGAACAGGGGCGTACCGAGGGGGGTTTCCAGGGGTTTCAGGAAATCCCTTTGGATTTTACACACTGCTTGAAACATCAAAAAATTGAAACTTTTAATAGGTTTCCAGAATCTGGAATCTATCATGGAACAGAACATATTTTATTTATCTTTGTTAAAAAATAGTTTCTAACATGATAGCAACACTTATAGCATTCTTTTTTGAATTATGATTTTGGTGGAAAGATCGAGATACTCTAATAGAGCAGTCAGGTAATACAAACTACTCTAATACAACAGTCACTTAGCTGTAGTGGAAACCCCTTTTCAAAATTCCTGCGTACGCCCCTGAAGAACGATACTGCCCAGCAAGACAAAAAAAATTGTAGCTCAGTACTTATATGACTAAATAATTATATCAATAGTTCAACAGATTGACTACAACCCATGAAGCTGAAGCCTGAGCATTAAATATCACAGGAGATGGAAACACGAGCTGCCTGCTGAAGTATACAACGTATTGTACTCTTCGGTAGATGGCACACATTGTTAAGTCTTGTAATGGTCATGGAATGAAATGGCCTAGACAGCCAACTTCAATTGTCACAAGATCAACTGAAAATCCAGCATGTTGAAGGTCACGGCAGCAGTAATTAATGACCTTCTTTATGACCAGTTCTTGCAGCCAAAAGGTGATGTTGAGTATTAGTGACCACAGAGAGTTCTAATAGCATGATGGAATCTGTGGTAGAGGAGCTCACCTAATATCGAACGGGCTCCAATATCGGATGCTATTTCTTGTAAACTACAGTGAATATTCAAACATTCTGCACATCTCCAGGTAGGCCAATGCTTCATAAACTTGTGTACCAAGTTTCAGATCTCTCGGGTTCTTGGTCTCGGTACAGCATCCTTTTGAAAATAATAGCTACGTAAAATCGGAAAAAAACGCTCAATTCAAGGACAGCCATTGTTTGCAGATCACACTTGCATTAAATCAATAGTCCCATACCTTCAGATTGTAGGGCTACTCATGTACTTTCTAAATATGTATGGCTTATTTCATTTAAAGTATTGTACTGATGAGTTATAGACCAGAGAAAAGAGGCTGTCACTGGAGCAATAATCGCCCTAGCTACTTTTGCTCAAAATCAGAAAAAATGGTTTGAAAATGCATGCAAGGTGGATAATTGTTTTCGATTATGTACTGAAAGTTGTTAAACACTAGTTCCTGCAAATCCAACACTATAAAGACATAAAATACTGCAGACTTGACTGCACAAATAGCAAAATCTTTAATATGGCTGTCAAACACTCTAACATAAAAAGTCAATCATTTCAGCTGAAAGCCTAAAATTCTAAAACAAAAAGTACACTGTTAAAATGAAGAGTAACCACAACTCTCAAGGAGTTCCCAGTGTAGGGAGGATTTAACACCCCTGGAGAGTAACCATTACTCTAAAGGACTAAACTGGGGAGTAACACATACTCTGAAGGTGGTGTCACTTACTCTTCAGAGTAATGGTTATTCTCTTCAGAGTGTTGGTTACTCTCCATGGGGTGTTAAATCCTCCCTACACTGGGAACTCTTCAGAGTGATGGTTACTCTTTATTTTTAACAGTGTATGTAGAACCACATTTTAAGCATATCAGCATTATGTAGAATTGATTTACACCACCTTTTTGCAAAAAATTGGTGACTGTTATATTAGGGTATTTGACTGCTCTATTAGAGGGTTTTGGTATTCCTGTAATACTTTAAGTCTGGAGGACAGTGAATTTATTGGAAAAGTTGTTTGACAACTTGTAAATGAAAAAAAAAAAAAAAAAAAAAAAAAATTTTTGCGGTTCGCGTGTGGATGATTCCTTTTCGCTCCGTACGTCCTCTTCATTTGGGGCTTGTTTTTAGACTTCAAGTGTCTGCTATTGCTCCCACTGGATATTACAAGGTCTCCCGCGTAGTGAGTACGCATTTCCTGAAGTGGAGTATCCTGAAGCAACCCCTGAAGCGACCCAGTTGTGGTACCGTGGCTGTGCTTCTTCCTTAACGGTACACTTAACAGGCCAGTCGGTTTTATCCATTTAATTGCAGTCAACTTTGACGCATTTTTCTTTTTCATTGGCAGGTGGGCTTTAATTAGAGTTTTCTAGTCCTAATACACTGAAATGGCTGATAATGCTGGAAGCAAGAAGAGAAAAGCTGGACTTGATGATTCACCAGATAAGTGCCACTATGTGTTAAATAAGCAATTAGATGTATGTGGGAAATGTAACAAGAAATGTGAGGAAGATGACGATGCCATACAATGTGATTTATGTCGTATGTGGGTACATACTAATTGTGATAATGTTTCTCAAGAACAGTACAAAGCAATTAACACTCTATCTGAAATCAACAACTGTGTGTACTACTGCAATATTAATGATTGTCTAACTCGTCTCAAAAGTATCATTAATGATTGGATGATCCACCAGGCTGGGCTACCCCAACCAGATCTAACTGTCTCAACCTTATCAGCAGATCTTGAGCAACTGGCTTCAGCACACTGCAAAATCGAAAAGGCTGTGTCCGATTTGTCTAATAAAATAGAAACCTTGCAGTTGCAGGAGACAAAGCTGGTTGACCAAATCCAAACAACGTCAAATGCCCTTGATAGACATACAGCCAATCCTACTCAACAAGTGCCTGATCGCAAATCCAATGTTGTTTTGTATGGTATCGATGAATGCTCTTCAAGAACATCTAGACACGAAAGACAACAGAATGATGTTAAAGCCGTTTTAGAAACCCTTAGTAGTATAAAGGTTCAGATAAACCCTGATCACGTAATCGACTGTTTTCGTCTTGGGAAATTCAAACAGAATCAATCTAGGCCACGGCCCATCTTAATTAAACTCCAACGTACCATGGACGTAAATACAATTTTAGCGAACAAAAGTTCCTTACCTTCCCCATTGATTATCAAACCTGATATGTCACCACAAGAAAGAGCAATAGAGTCAGTTTTACTAAAGGAAAGATGGTCCCTAATCAAGGCTGGTCATAACCGTAAACAAATCAAACATAGCAACAATCGTATTTTTGTCAACAACCAACTTCATGGAGAAGTTATTAATGCAGTTTTTAAATACTCTTCATCTACAGCTTCGAATTCGTCAGCTCAACCAATGGACATAACACACACGAAACAACCGCGCTCACAGGAGCAGTCTTCCTGATGACTGCTCAGCTACAAGTAGTTACAATGCTTCAAATTTCCAAAATCCCAATCATACTAAACTAAAAATCTTGAGTCTAAATTGTTGTAGTTTACGCAGTTCCGGAAAAAGAGCTCATTTCCAAGCCTTAATTGAAGAACACAACCCTCATATTATTTGTGGCTGTGAATCACATCTTGATAGTTCTTATTACAATGCTGAAATTTTTCCTCCTACATATACTGTATTAAGAAAGGATCGAGTAGAGGGTGCTGGAGGTGTATTCTTATGCGTTAAGGAAGGCCTAGATGTATCTGAAGAACCTGAATTGGATGTAAATGCTGAAATCATTTGGGCAAAAGTGACTCCTTCTAAAAGGGCCCCCATTTATGTTTGCTCATTTTATCGTCCACCAGACCTGTCCATTGACCCCATACTGCAATTGGGATTATCTTTGAACACTCTTACACGTAGGTTTACTGAACTACCTAATGTAATAGTAATGGGTGATTTCAACCTTCCAGGTATTAATTGGTTAGATGGAAGTGGTCAGGTTACCTCTAATCCTAGCTATGGAGTAGAACTAAATAATGTATTTCTTGATCAAATTAATGATATTGGCCTTAATCAATTTGTCAATACTCCGACTAGAAACAACAACATACTTGATCTTGTACTTTCTACCTCATCTACCATTTTGGACTTAACTACTGCACCAGGAATGTCGGATCATGAGGCCGTTGTCTTCCATCATAATATAGATAACACAAATATTAATACTAAATCTGAACACAAAGTTGCTTTATACCACCGAGCTAATCTTGAGAATATTAAAAGAGACCTACTTGAATTTCAAACTCATTTTCTTGGGAATGATCCTTACTGTAAAACCGTCGAACAAAACTGGACTGATCTAAAAGGTGTAATCAATGACAGTGTTGCAAAGCACGTGCCATACAAAACTATACGTTCCAACTCCAAATTACCATGGATAAACAGAGAAATAAAGAGGGATATGAAGAGACGTAAACAATTATACAACATAGCTAAAAGAACCAAATCTAGTAATGACTGGAATGCCTATCGCAAGATTAAAAACTCTATAAATAGCAAGATTAAAGTAGCACACAATAATTATTTTAATAGAATGTTTGACAACTCATTTAATGGAAATCGTAGACAATTTTGGAAGTATATTAGAGCAAAACGTAAGGACTACCATAATATCTCCACCCTAATTGTAGATGGTGAATCTATCTCAGATACAAAGAGTAAAGCCAATGCATTAAACAACTATTTTGAGTCAGTCTTCACTAAAGAAAACTTATCTAATATCCCTTCCATGAATGGTTGCAACAACCCTGTGAATGCTCTGCCTACTATGCCAAGTATTACATTTTCAGTGGCTGGTATCCAACATCAATTATCCCTATTAGATACCAACAAAGCCAGTGGGCCAGACAACATTCATCCATATATCTTGAAGAATTGTGCAAACGAAATATCTCCTATACTGCAAGTTATATTCACTCAATCACTAGACACAGGTATACAACCTTCCGATTGGCTCATGGCCAATGTATGTCCAGTTTTCAAGAAAGGAAACCGTACTAGTACCGCAAACTACCGACCAATATCATTGACTTCTGTATGCTCCAAAACTATGGAACATATTATATATCATTCCATAATGAATCATTTAAACTCAAATAGCATTCTCATTGATACCCAGCACGGCTTCAGATCCCAGCACTCTTGTGTTACCCAACTTATTTCACTGATAGAAGACTTGTCACATGCTCTAGACCAACAGAAACAAACCGATGTCATTCTCCTTGACTTTGCTAAAGCGTTTGATAGTGTCCCACATCAAAGACTATTAGTTAAATTAAGACACTATGGTATCAACGATCACATCTGTCAGTGGGTCAATACTTGGCTGACCAGAAGGTCACAGCAAGTAGCTTTGGACGGTACTTTTTCTGACTCGATAGCTGTTCACTCAGGAGTCCCTCAAGGGACGGTTCTCGGCCCTTTGATGTTTCTTCTATACATTAATGATATAACAGAACATGTAAATTCGCCACTACGGTTATTTGCTGATGACTGTTTACTTTACAGAATTATCACCACCAAGGAGGATGCCATTCAACTTCAGCATGATCTTGATCAACTACACGAATGGGCAACTAAGTGGCAATTAAGATTCAATGTAACCAAATGTACTATTATGCGGTTTACCAGATCATTATCACCAATCATTTTCAACTACAAGCTAAACAATCACAACTTGGGTACATCAAACCAACACTCCTACCTTGGTGTTATATTGGATAACAAACTATCATGGTCTCCACATATTAGTAATATAGCTGCTAAGGCCAATAGAACATTAAACTTCTTGAAACGCAATCTGAGTTGCTGCTCGTCTAACATCAAAGCAACAGCCTACCTTACGATAGTACGGCCGTCAATGGAATACGCTGCAGTCATCTGGGACCCATACCACCATAACAATATTCAACAGCTAGAGAAAGTACAGCGTAGGGCAGCTAGATGGGTCCTAAATGATTTCAATCGATTCAGTTCAGTCACAGCTATGTTACAGCATCTTTCTTGGCCAAGCCTTCAGCTGAGACGTAAAATATCCAGATTACAAGCACTTTTTAAAATTATACATCAAGATTATTCACTGTCAATTCCTCCTCATTTTATTTCAATGACAAGATCCACCAGACTATATCACCCACATCGTTTTATTCTACCAAATTCATCTACCTATTCATACCAACAGAGCTTTTTCTCCAGATCAATTAAGGATTGGAACAACTTACCATCTTCCATCATTGAGAGCAACAATATTGACTCTTTTTCAGCGGAACTGCAAACATTGTATGGAACCCAATAACTGTAATCTTTGTAACTACGTAGCTAAATTCATTTTATGATTGCTTTTTTTTTTCCTGAGCATATCAGCTGTGCTGTCTGCTCAGTAACAATAATAATAATAATAAAAAATGATTAATTGTAGCTATGCAATTATCCACTTTATAAAATATTTTCAAAGCATTGATTACAATTTCGACTATTCGAGTTAGGGCGATTATTGCTCCAGTGACAGCCTCTTTTCTTTGGTCTATAACTCATCAGTACAATACTTTAAATGAAATAAACCATACATATTTAGAAAGTAAATGAGTAGCCCTACGATCTGAAGCTATGCAATTTTTGATTTGATGCAAGTGTGATCTGCAAGCAATGGCTGTCCTTGAATTGAGCGTTTTTTCCGATTTTACGTATAATTCGGACTTGTCTTCAAAACTGAGACTGCTGTACCGAGACCAAGAACCCGAGAGATCTGAAACTTGGCCCGGTACACAAGTTGATGAAGCATTGACCTACTTGGAGATGTTTGAATGTTCATTGTAGTTTAGGAGAAATGGCGTCCGATATTGGAGCCCGTCCGATAAAAGGTGAGCTCCTCTAACCAGCACGAAATCAGGTCTGAGTAATGTGATATGAGGCGAAATAGCTAGTACTTGGGCCAGTTGGGAGACTAACATGCACTAGCCTTTTTTTTTCCCGGCCTGCTGTGTAGCCAGGAAGACTGATCAGCATAAAGCTTATAACAAGGTAGCTAGTAAATCCTTCTTAAGAGAGAAAACCATCAATTATGAAGTGATGAAAGTACATAAATTACAGAAAGTGTGATAGTCCTCGGTCACATGCGACCACGTGTATGGTCCTACGGAAGAACCTGCGTGGGCATGGAAAGGGTGTGAATATAAAAATAAAATAAAAAGAAGCTATATAAATTAACTAATACTAGTCACATCCAGCCACTCTTTATTATTCCTAGCCAAAAATATCCTCTCAGAGGCTAGAATACTTTGGTAGGCAGCATCATCTAAACATTTCCTTACAGTAGATTTGGGGATAGTTATGGTAGGGTTGGAAAATTTGATGAAGTTCCGGCAGGTAGTTTCTAATGGAGGCTGGTTGGTAATGGCCAAGTGCTGAAATTTCGATAGTTTCATAATAACTGGAGATACTTAATCTGTCAAATTCTGCCAATAATTGTAAATATTCAACTTTCGATTGCTTTCTATTCCGTGCTGATTCCAAATGATGGGCAGAGTCTAGTGGACAGGTCAATTCCAATATAGCAACAGAATGGACTTGCGAATTGTACACAACAATATCAGGGCGATATGGAGTTATCAGAATCGAAGTTGGAATGGTAGCTTGAGGAGCTTCACAGGCTCGATGGTTATTCAAGTCAGCAAACACTTATAGATGGACAGTCAGCAAAAGCATTAGTAAGCATAGTGGCTAGAGCAGAAAGCACCTGGTTATGACGATAGGTGTAACGCTGCTGATTTAATGCAACAGGGCAACCTTTCAAGATATGAGCTGTTGTGGGTCGGGAGGAATCGCATAATAAACACTTTGAATCACATTGTATTGACCACCTCCGCAGATTTATAGCAGTGGGGAGTGTATCAGAAGCGGCTCGTAAGAGAAATGATAGTTGGCCAAGATGAAACCCAGCCAGTAGCCTATTCCAAGTCTTGCAGTTCTTGTTTTGGCACTTTACTTTCACGTTCTACTGAATGAGTCAGTTGACACCACAAAACGCACAAATACAGTGCACACAGTACTACAGATTGCACCAATCTTTAAAAATTTCGTGACGCATGCGTGTGTGCGCACACAAGATTAAAAACATTTTGTTTCACGCCGGAACAGGTTGCTGATGTCCGGGACTAAGATTCCTAATGTAAGCAACTTGTTCCGTGAAACAAAACATCTTCATTCTTGTGTGCGCATACACGCAATTTTTAAAGATTCATATCTGCAGTACTGTACTGCGGTTTTCCAAGTTCTTGCAATGGAAAGCGTCATGCGCTAATAATGTGTCAGTATGCGCAGTTCTTTAAAAACTCCTGTAATATTCTGTGGCTGTCGAGTTGTATGCGTAGGCATCCTTGAAGTCCTGTGAGTCAGTAGTTGTCACTGAAAATCCACTGTTGAACAGCTGCGCACGTACATGCTTGTATAGCGCATGACGCTTTGCATTGCAAGAACTTGGAAAACCGTTGTACTGCTGATTGCACGAATCTTTAAAAATTGCGTGACGTATGCGTGTAGCTATGCGCACACGAGAACTAAACACGTTTTGTTTCACGGAACAAGTTGCTTACGTTAGGAATCTTAGTCCCCGACATCAGCAACCTATTCCGTGAAACAAAATGTTTTTAAATCTTGTGTGCGCACACACGCATGCGTCACGCAATTTTTAAAGATTCGTGCAATCAGCAGTACTGCGGTTTTCCATGTCCTTGCAATGCAAAGCGTCATGCGCTAATATTGTGTCAGTATGCGCAGTTCTTTGAATACACCTGTAATGTTCTGTGGCTGTCGAGTTGTATGCGTAGGCATGCCTAAAGTCCTATGAGTCGGTAATCGTCACTGAAAATCCGCTGTTGAACAACTGCGCACCACATGCTTGTATAGCGCATGACGCTTTGCATTGCAAGAACTTGGAAAACCGCAGTACAGTACTGCGGTTTTCCAAGTTCTTGCAATGGAAAGCGTCATGCGCTAATAATGTGTCAGTATGCGCAGTTCTTTAAAAACTCCTGTAATATTCTGTGGCTGTCGAGTTGTATGCGTAGGCATCCTTGAAGTCTTATGAGTCAGTAGATGTCACTGAAAATCCACTGTTGAACAGCTGCGCACGTACACAGCATATTTCATACACAAATACTGACTGTATTTATTCCATCTATGTTTAGGTGTTGGAACTAATAGTCCAAAAATTCTACCTTGGCTCAAACAAAAACAGACCATAGCCCCAAATAGTGAATAACATTAGAGTCATTTATAGATTTGAGGTTCGTTTTGTCTCGTTATAGGGACTTTTTAAAAATAGTTGTTCCAAAGACGGGGTTAGAATAGGTAGTATTGGAACACTATTTTTGCTGTGGTACATGCTTGTATAGCGCATGACGCTTTGCATTGCAAGAACTTGGAAAATCGCAGAGTAGACTGCCGGTACGCCACAACAGCGGTTTATTGTGCGCATGCGTGTTCGTAACTGCATGCTACAGTAATCCTTTATAAACACTTGTAATGCTTAATTCTAACCTAGTAGAGCATATAAGACTTTAACGATTGCTGTGTTGGGTATGGCAGGCCTAGGTCGTCAAAATTATGGTGCGTTCGGTACGTTTGCTAGTGCTCCAGTGATGGTGAATCCTCCCTATCTCGTGACTGCAGCTCGAAGAAAGTACGGCCGCGGAATCCTTGTTATTGGGACACTAGACACTCAACTGAACGAGTTTTGGGGAAGAGTAGAGATGCGAGCTACACAGTTTGACGGCCAGCGTCCTCATGAAGTAGGGCGAGCAGTTGTGGACATTACAGCTAAGGAACACGTGAACAATGGCGATAAAGATGATACGGTGCAAATTACTGATGATAAAGTGGAAACAAGAAGCGAGAAACAGACATACTCCGTTTCATTTAAGAAATCCTGGGAATTTGGAGGCAATTTAAATGTAGGAGCTAGTTTTTTCAACATTATTGGAGTTGGAGGAGCTGCATTGGGGCTTGGTGGATCTTTTAAAAAGGCGAAGGAAACAGGTGAAGAAGTGAAAAAAGAAGAAGAGCGTTCACTGGCACAGAAATATGGTGTCACGGGAACAATCACTGTACCACCAAATTCAAAACTGAAAGTGCAGATTATCACTTATGCAGTCAACTATGCATCTGCTGTCAAAGTAGCCTTTACTGTTCCTGTAACAGCTGTGCTCAGATTTTACTACAAATCTGGTTTGAGTAAACTATGCTGTGGAGGTACTGGTGCTACTTGTCGTAAGAATGGCTTTGTCACAGCAGAAGAGTTATTTCAGAATGAAGATGAATTTAATATAAGTGGGGGGTATATCTACTACACTCGAGAAACAGATCTTAGTTACCTTGGGGAGACTGTAGAGATGTTCAAAGAACAGACATCACTCATATAGTTTGTTTTATAGTTGTGTTAGTATAGCTATGTAAATTAGCCATAGGAATTTGGACAGACAATTGCTACAAGTTAATTATTTGAGTAATTTCAAATGGTGCATGTGTATATTCATATATTTATCTAAGACCAGATTTTAATGCTGTGACCTGTAGGGCATGTATGTACAGTGCACTATGCAGTGCATTGACAAATGATGCACACTCAGTAACTTCACTTATAATAGACAAAGATAAATACAATACAATTATGTAGTCATTATTTGTAAACTGCTTAGTGACGTCATAGATTATAGTCTATAATCTATGGTGATGTTGAGGGTGACCCACCAGCTGGAGGTTGTGCTGCAGTACAACATGATCATTCTAAAGTGCAACAAGCAAACTTTTATGTCAGTGGCAGATCCAAAGGGGGCACAGGGGCATGTGTCCCCCCCCCCCCCAAAAAAAATCCATACAACAGATCAAGATACTCAAACAGTCAGTCAAATACTCTAATATAACAACAGTCACCACATGTACATGTAACATTATACTATAGAATCCTCCACAGTTATTGCTGAGTATGAAAACTTGCATCTGCATGGACTATATAGCCTGCTGCCTGCTAGTAATTTACATTAAATTCATTTGGTCCTTTGTACATCATTCTGTAATATTATATTTACTTTAGGCTCATAACTGAACTCATGACTGTCACTGTATGGTCCCTACAGCTCTGATCAATGCTAATCTTTGAAAAAATGATATTTTATGCTTAAAACTACTCTACGTTAGTCATGAATGAAACATCTTTAACATCTGGGGGCACAATCCCCTACTACTCTGGTCATTCTCCCTGGATCTACTCCTGGTATGGTGTCTATTTGATGCAACACAGTAAATCTTTTTTCACAGAATAGATAGCTACCCTTGCAGCTATGCACCCATAGTAGCTACAATAAAGCTGATATGCAATAGATTAAGGCCCATACAGCTACATCTGTATAGTGGCAGTGGTACAGCCGCACAAGATGTAACTATACTATGTACATATGCCAATGAAACAACCGAGCATAAATTGCTAACACATGTACACTGCATGATACATACAGTAGCTACTACCAGTGGTACATCATATTATTATAAACATGAAAGTACTATATTTTACTTTGTCAGCCATAATAATTATGTGAATGGGTATAAATCATTTTGAAAAGTTGACTGAAAGCTTTGAAAGTGACTAAGGCAGCTCAGTGATTGTCCAAGTGGAACATCTCATTATTAATGTGTTGTGTTGAAAACAAACAACATGCACAAACACAATTACCACAAGATGGCAAGTACTCCTTGTAACAAAATATAAACAGACCATGCACATAAAAGAAAAACATGGGTGTAACATTTGAAAGACTGTAAACAAGCAAAAATACGAAAAAAACATGGTCATGAATGTATCTACGTAGCTAGGATGTGGATTTGTATTAGCTATACCAGTATTTATGTAAACAACATGCATGTTGACATCACTATAAGAAGCCAGTATGACAATCAGGAATACATAGCTCCTCCACACACAGGACAATTATTTTACAGTGCAAATCAGGTTCACCAGCACTCTACATGTGCACCATTCAGGAAAACTTGACCTAATCAGGCCTTGTTGAAAGAAACAAGTATTTCCTCAATTGTGCACAGCACCCAGTCTAGTTTACCACTATCCCTATGAAATGTGGTTGTACACACTACCAAGAATTAAGATCTGTTATGAGCAAGTGACAGCATAAACATACTGTGGTCTATATTTTGATCACAACAATTTTGAGGGATCATATCCAAGTTAAGTTGAGTAGATTACATAAAACAGTATTAGCAAGTTGTAAGGCTATGTGGAGTCTGTTGCTTACTTAGGGCAGAATGAAGACACTGGCAAGATCAATGACACATTTATAATAGCTAGCCAATTCCAACAACCATTTATATTAATTGCTTAAATAGAAAATTTATACTAGCCTAAGGAATAGATGCGAGTCTGAAAAGATGCAATGTAACTTTAAACTAGCTTGCAAACAGTGAGACTCACTAACTCACATAAGCTTCAAATAAAAATACTTTCAATTTTCAACAACCTCTTGGCTTACCATTGGTAAATTTCTGCAATTGTATTGTCAATACAGTTGTTCATGCACTGTTGGTTGAGGACCAACCCCTCCCTCCTTTAGGAAATAAATATACTCTTCAATCGTTACATAGGGGGAAATTTTCTTTATAAAATTGCATGTTTTAATTTAAACAGCCACACTATATAAAGACCACTTAAACCATTACTCAATACATGCATGCATAATTTACAATAACAGTTGCAGTAATACTGCAGTGCAGTAACATTGATAACAAATTGTGTAGAATAGTGCACAGCATTAAATTAAGAGATTATCAGGATGGTTCTTTCTGTACTGTAGGCATGTCAGTGGGCCTGCTACTGGATTCTCAGACAAAACGCATCATCTTTCAAATGAGCATCATCGTTACTTATACTACTACCTTGGTTCGAGAAGATGAGTATCTCCAGTGTAACACTGGGGATACTCATCTTCTTCCTGGCTCTAAAAGATGAGAGGACTTATAGAATATTTGTTTGATAAGCACAGTGGGTGCACTGCTATACTTAACATGAAGCCATAAAAGTTTGTGGACCAAGGGATTGTTCAGTGGAATACCCGTGGTGGCATGGACATAGAAAATAAAATAAGTCAGAGTTAATCTAATAGCAATGTTCCCATAGATACAGTAGCAATTTTCTGCTTGACATGCACACAGGCAGATGTTTCCCAAGTTGTATAGCAGTAGCTACATACTTTTATAAAAGTGATGATCATGCCAAAGAACCCCTTTTCTAACAGTGTTATTATGTTCAACCTATCACGCGCCATGTTGAGATGTTACCGCCACTATTAGCCACTGGTGTGCCAACAAGATTGTACAAAAACAAGTTCAGCAGAGCCATCAACAAATTTGAAGGGTCAACTGCTTTGAACAACCACAATACAGTCTACCTACTGTAAATAAACATCTCAAAAAAATATTTTTGAAAGAAAACCACAAATGGGTTGACACTTGCATGTCATGTTGGTGTAATGTTCATGACCTCCTAAACCATTTTTAGTGATAGCCAAAGGCTTTATACATACTGTAGCTGTCAAGTCTTTCTTGCTTAACATACATAGCAAGCACACAAAAAAAAACCAAAAACACTTACAAGAGCAGACTATGTGAACTGAAGCACTCTGTAATCATTCACTTTCAATGGGAATAATCACAAAAAAGCTTTCACATTAAATTTATCCAGCTTGCTATGAACACTGAAGTTCCAAAATGTATACATACAAGAGCAGTTGCATAGATACAGTTTCTTAGTTAACAATAATATGTCATGACAGTTGCTAAGAGCTGTCATTACACACAGTCATTACAATAACAGTATTTTGTGCTGCAGTAATACTGCAGTATAATAACATTGGATAACAAATAGTGTACAATAGTCCACAGTACTGAATTAATAAGTATGGTCAGGGTGATCCTTCCTGTACCATACCCAGTAATAAACTTGGAAGGGAATTCCCACTATCAGGCATATGACAATTGTAATAACAGTAGCAATAATCAGAGGATTTGGGTTTTGATTCCTGGAGCTCTGGAAGATTGCCTGTAACAATATAGTACATGACACAGATAACAGGCAGATACAAAACTACAACTACAATAACTTTGCATACAAGAAACAAACATCAACGAAAACACTTGTAAACTTCATCTCCCACAGCTTATTTACACTTGTAGTTATATATGTGACTGTCTCAGCAAAAACCCGACTTGTTCGAACAAGCATGCATATTGAGAAAAATTAAATTCAAAAATAATTATTTGTAAAATTATGCATGCTACAATAAAATATACAAGTTTTTATCGGGCCATTACTCAGAGAAGGAAGCCTCAAATCAATTAAAACTATATACCATCTTACTCACCTTTGCATGGAGAGTTTGAAATTTTTTATTTCATTTCTATAGCCCCAACAGTATGTGTGTCACGTACGTTTGTTTACGATGCGGTAAACATATATGCATTTCTTCAACTAAACCGTCAACATAGTTCATACCCATATGCGTAAGTGACTACAGGGCTAACACTATACCTTGGCTGATGTGCTAATCCATGGTGAACATTTTAAGCCAAGTTGCAGTGTTGTAGACTAATGCAAATGGAAGTTATGGCAGTGAATGTAGTATATTTTCAGTATAATCGCTGTACAAATCAATTATCTTGTTCTTCCTTCTGTATGGCACGATAATTCTAAAACTACTCACCACAAAAGGTTCAAACTTTGGTGATCCATTCCTTGGACACCACAGATAATGCTTACAAAATAAAAAATTGTGTGAACAAGTCTGGTTTTTGCTGAGATGGTCACATATACATGAGTGATAGTACATGTAGACCACTACATGGCCACAACACAATTCTTCGTTAAGGTTTAGGATATATCATACCACAAACCAAAACCCAGCTATTCAATATACAGTACCGTTCAAACACAACGTCATCTCTCAAGAGTGCAAGCGATTAAAAAAACTTGCTAATAAAGGGCATGGCACCTGTTTCGCTTGTGACTGTACATCCCAAGCGAAATGGGATGAATACTCACAAGCAAAATGGGTGCCACTCCCTTTAATCAGTGAGCTTTTTAATCACTCGCACTCTCGCGAGACAATGTTGCATTTGAGCAGTATCATAGAACCATGCACGTATATGAAGTTTATAGAACCATACATGTACAAATAAACAATCCACACCTGAAGAATCAAACAAGTGTTATTGAAATGATTATGGTTTTTCACTCTACCAGCATGTATCAACTACCTGGATACACAAGCTATTGGTGTTCCAAAGTACACAGTAGGAGAAAGCTTGTCACGTAACAACAGGAGCCCATGCACACGGAGAATGATATGTGAAGCTGGCCTCTGCTTTCTTTGACAGTTCGAGGCATGGTGCAAACAAAAATTACAGTCGATCTCAGTTTTATCTTATATGATACACACAAAGCCATGATGTACTACCATGAATCAACACCTTGCACTGTCAGTGAAATGAAATGGAACACAAAGGAAGACAAAGGCGATGGGTGCATTGCATGTAAGCACTGCAGTATGTCAGGCTGAAGGGACATCTAACAACAAAAAATCAAGTCTGTAGCCTTAGCTGTTTGTAGCCTTAGCTGTTAGTGAGTTACACTGATCTGAAAGTCAGGATTGAAGGCATTAAGCAAGTCAGTCAGTCAGTCAGTCAGTCAGTAGAAAAGTCCATTTGACATAATTGTATTTCAAAATTTTGTGGCAACTTGTTAGAAGCACTTCGAGTTGCATCAAGATGCAAAGCCAAGTCTTTTAGAAACCTTTCAAAATCATTTGTACAGGAAATTACATGTAACTGTGGCTACCTAAGTAATGAATTCATTACAAGCCACAAAAATGTTAGATTTCTACATATAGTAAAATCTCTTGATAATGCCTATTATCATCCTTCACTTTGCTTTACTACTATAGCAATTACAAAGTGAGACCTTCATTTATCTACTGAGCAAATTTAATCTGTGCTCATTGACTACGCAATCTTGTTGACATTCTACCAGGCAATTGAATATATCTCAAATCTCATTACAGCAGAAGTCTCAATCTTACATGGCTTCCAATTCACTCAGCATTGTATTGAGTGACACTCACACACACACACATGCTAGCACACATACATGCGGTCTCAGGGGTGTTTCACTGGTTTTCAGAAACCAGTGAACTTTTTCAGTTTTTAATAAAAGATTGACATATTCATACATTTCATTAACTACTCTAATACAACAATCACCAGCTTTGGAGCACTTGTAGGTGCGATTGCTCATGTGACATTATCTAAACTTATAAAATGTTGGTAGTGCTGTGTCAGAAACTTTTAGGCAACATGAGGGGCTCCTCTATGTGAGTAATATTGATTCCAGGATGTAACACAAGACATGATGTCAGGTTTAGAACAAGTATTATTATAGACGATTTGCTTACTACATTGGATCCTCAGTTATCCAAACAGCTTTGTTCTTATAGTTAGCCAAAAGTGTTCAGATAAGTGAAATTGTCCGGATAACTGAAGTCCATTGATTTATACACAGAGCTTCGTTCAACTACTCTAATAGAACAGTCATTTACTCTAATAGAGTGCACACTAATGACAAAATACTCCAATAGAACAGTTGCATTTGGCATTCGGATAATCGAGGTGTTCGGATAACCGAGGTTCGGATAAGCGAGGATCCACTATTACTCCAATAGTAGACTTCAGTGCTAGCTTGTTGGACAGAGCCACACTGAGTCATCTTCAGTGACCACTGGAAGATTACATGTAGTTACATGTAAATTATCATTGCACCATAAATGGCCATATGGGACAATTATGACAGACCCTATTGTAGTATAGTCTCACATAGCCAGACTGCTTTTTTTCTTTTGTGCGGGCATTGGGGAAAAAAGGGTCTGGTACATATACGTACATCAACAAGTATAAGAAAAAATTAGGAATTTTAAATTAGAGTAGGGACAGTGTATAGTGCTGCAATAAAAAGTACTGAAACAAGCTGGATCGGAGTAGTACGTAATGTCCAAATACTATAAAACAATAAGAAGTGAATATCCCAATGCACAGTAGGGATATACACTTCTTATTGTTTTATAGTATTTGGACATTACGTACTACTGTACTCCGATCCAGCTTGTTTTAGTACTTATTATTGCAGCACTATACACTGTCCCTACTCTAATTTAAAATTCCTAATTTTTTCTTATACTTGTCTGTGAAGTATTTTTGCAAGCTTATGACCACTAAATAACCTGCTTTGCACAAAACCAGTCACAATATTACAAGAGTTAATCACAGCACTATTATACTAGATTATGACTCATACAATAACAACTGATCAGTGGGTGCGGCTCTACATAAGCCTGTAGACAATAATGGATGTGGATTTGTGCATACCTACAGACGGATGAATGGATGTGGCTACCATATGTCTACAGACAGTAATATACGTAAGTGGGCATGGCTCACAAAAGAAGCAGGGCTAAACTATGACATGTAGTAACACATCCACATTTAATTTAGCACGTGGGGTCAGACCCGAATAATCTGTAAAGCGGGACCTGGATGACCCGACTTGGTTTAACATTGTTACTAAATAAACTATATTTATTGACTTACACATTGCTATATAGTTCGCCGTGAGTTGCTCTCACTGATCGATATCAACAGCAAGGCACGTACGCGTGTGTTGTAGTTAGGTGCAACCAGCGACCACGTGTATTCGAATAGTTTGATGCAATATACACTGGTAGATGGAAGCCGTATTGTAGTCCATTAACATTCAGCGGTAGAACCTTGACTGATGACCATAAGGATAAAAGGTAAGACAATAGCGCAAGCATTGTATGCTTATCAATATACCAAAGGTTTTCTTAAGCAAGCTAGAAACATTTCTGCGAAAGAATTAGGGCTGTAGCTATAGACAGTTTTCCGCTATGCTTGACTGAAGGTGTCAGGCAGGCAGGCAGGCAGGCAGGCAGGCAGGCAGGCAGGCAGGCAGGCAGGCAGGCAGGCAGGCAGGCAGGCAGGCAGGCAGGCAGGCAGGCAGGCAGGCAGGCAGGCAGGCAGGCAGGCAGGCAGGCAGGCAGGCAGGCAGGCAGGCAGGCAGGCAGGCAGGCAGGCAGGCAGGCAGGCAGGCAGGCAGGCAGGCAGGCAGGCAGGCAGGCAGGCAGGCAGGCAGGCAGGCAGGCAGGCAGGCAGGCAGGCAGGCAGGCAGGCAGGCAGGCAGGCAGGCAGGCAGGCAGGCAGGCAGGCAGGCAGGCAGGCAGGCAGGCAGGCAGGCAGGCAGGCAGGCAGGCAGGCAGGCAGGCAGGCAGGCAGGAAGGCAGGCAGGCAGGCAGGCAGTAGAAAATTTTGTTGAATAATTTTTTTAATTTTTATAAATTCTGTAGCAACTTGATGGAAACGTTTCGGGTCAATCTGAAGACGCTACCCAACCAATACTGTCATGTTGTTGTGAGGCAGATTTTTGGGTTATATTATATCATGGATCACCCCCACATCTTCGATGTCCCTACTATACAGTACTATTGTACTGTATGATAATTCTGTACAACTGCTCCACTGCAGTCAGGGTGAATGTTGATTGTTGCTGATTGGCAAAGCCAGCTGCACTTTTTAACAGGTCTAAGAAGTTTAGGGCTTTGCCAATCAGCAGCAATCAACATTCACCCTGACTGCAGTGGAATCCTACACAGAATTCTGTACCAGACCCTTTTTTTCCCAACGCCCACACAAAAGAAAAAAAAGCGGTCTGGCTACATCAGACAAATTGTGGTAAGCACCACAACAAGAATGCGTCATCACTGCATATAGCTTTGACACATTGTTTGTTCTACGTTAAGAAACTCATCATCGTCTCAGAGAGCAAGGTAGGAAAGTATCGCAAGATTTTTTTTCTGCTCAACATGTAAATAACCCTAAGTTTCATCATACAGTATGTCATTACCCTATGACATGCTATTATGCAAGCATTGTGCCAGACGTTTAACACATAAGGCGTTGTACTGAGAAAATTTGTAAGGGACCTAGGACATGCTGGAATAATAGGAAGTGTGACAATGATGATATACCTTTTTTGAGATCACAAGTATCACACCGTATGGTATAGTATAGGCAGGATTGTATGGTGATCTTGTTAGTGCATGCAACACCATTAGTGGTGGGAAGTAGCTAGCTGTCACATGTGACAACTTACATATGGTGAGACGTGGTTGGTCATGCATCATTATTCATACAAGATTATGGATCACAGGAAAAACAGTAATGAAAACAAACAAGAAAGGTCACTAAGTGGACATTTAATCCCTAGATTCACTCTAGGGATTAAATGTTCACTTGTATTAGGCAAACTTCCTTGTTTCATTACTTTGTTTCCTGTAATTCCTAATCAACTTCTAATTTTTCCTTGTGCTTGTACACACATACATGACCAGTGAAGTTTACCGGGGTTTTCAAGTCCGTTGTCCTATGTATTTTGGCGCATGCGCTTAGCAGTGCGAAAGAAATGGCAGATTCAAGTGAGATCAGGTAACTGTGTGTGCCCTATTATGATGGATGATTGTAAATGTGGTAAAACTATTACTCACTGTGTTGTTGTGACTCCTTTATCACCAGTGAATGGCCCTTCGGTTAGTAGGTTTTTTAGCGCATGCGCAATTATAATAGGACAACGGACTTGAAAACCCCGGTAAAGTTTGGGAATGGGTAACCCTGTTGTCAGAAAAATTCTTAAACTATCCTGCACACAAAAAACATTCATGTGTGCCTACAGACATCACAAATACACACATGTATACACTCACAAACAAACATAAAGGACTCACCGCACAAGTTAAGCAGCAAGCTACCAAGGATATTGGCCAACAAATAAAAAATGCCACAGTCGAACAGATGAACAGTAATATAAATTTGGCGGTGTAATCTGAAGGACTGTATAGTCTCTCCATTTCAATAGTAGATACAGCTGTTGGCTATATCAAACACAAAGTATGAACTCAATAGGAATATCTGTACTACATATGTACTACATATGTACTACATATACTAACTAAGAACAAAATTGATACAAATGACTGAAATGAGATTGGAATTTTACATACAGTATGTACAATGCCTACTGAGGGTAAATGTTATGCAATACATTACACAATTATGATCTTATACACTAACTACTAACTACAGTACCACATTCACATGCACAGGAAATGAGTACATACTGCACATAAACAGTGTACATTCTGTATATACACAGTTGCTACTGTAAATGTGACAATTGACACAGCAAATCCTCTACCCATCACATGCATAACTAACACACTAACACACACACACACATACACACACCTGAGTCATAATCACATGCGTCTCCTTGACACCAGCATACTGCGGATGATAAGTTGATGGGTACTGTTGATACTGTTGATACCCTTGTATGGGTGCTCCGGTGTAGTTTGGAGGTACTCCAGTATTATACCCTGTACCACCACCAGTTTGAGTAACACTGTAACCTGGATTACTGGGAGGTGGAGCACTGGTGTAATCTGGAGGAGGCTCTTCTAAGAAGACATGAAAACAAGCAATAAAGTTAGACAAAACAGGTTAACTCACTGTGTACTATGTGTACACCTACAGTACATGTATTATGAAATTTATCATATGATAGAGTAATTTACACAACCTGTATTACAATAATCACAAAGGGAGGAAGCATAGAATCTCAAGCACCACACTACATTAGTGCTCACTTGAGTTACTAGTATGTAAATAAAAATTTAGAGTTCATATAATTGATATGATTCAAAACAACTTGTAGAATACAGCATACATTACATTATATTTCAGAAGGCTCAGTCTCTCATATCAACGGTGTTTGACCAGTTTTCTTAAAATAACAGCTACGTTTACAGCTCAAAATTAAACTAAATGTATATACTGTACTCCCACAATCGAACCCACCAATCGACCTTTTTCTTAGCTTGAACACGTGTGACAGCTCAGGAACGACGTGGTCTACTTTAGTGATGACTGACGCCAACGAAGTACTTTAGAAACTGACTGATCAGTTACAATCACTACAAGACGATGTTTCTTCACTTAAACAGTGGAAATCGAAGAAGAAGAAGAGGAGATCTCACCGCTCCAGGAGCCATGAGAGGCGCTACCATTCTCGGAGCAGAACTAGATCTAACAGCCCTCGGAGAGGGCGAAGATCTCACTCTCGGAGTAGAGCGTACTCTCCCCATGTCTCCCTTTCCCACAGTAGATCCCCCTCTCAGAGTAGAGGACCAACACCCTCTCGGAGTACAGAAACTGCTTTTTCACACTCTCGGAGTAGAGTATCGCCACGCTCTCAGAGTAGAGTACGCCATAGGCACGATGGTGAGTCGCGATCCAGAGGTAGGAGTTATTTGCGATCACAGAGCAGAGGTCACTCACGTTCCCGGAGTAGAACAAGACACTCTAGATCTCGTTCTCGGAGTAGAACACCTAGCCCAGTAAGCAAGAGCAGAGATAGGGCAGACCGGTCGGATGACCCGGACTATGATGAACCTGTAGTCTTTTTAGACACGGAAACTCGTGGTGCCAAGACTGCTCCACCTACCAGACTGGTAGAAGTCACCGACGAGACAGCAGCCTTCCTGAAGCAAGCATGCTCTAAGAGACTAGAGAGTTCCGACCGTCTGAGTACAAGAAATGCCTATGCTCTCCCCAAAGTACCAGCCACAAAGACAGCAGTGCTTGATGCATATATAAAACCAGAGGTTTCTCAGAATGGAAAGGCAACTGATAAAGAGCTGGGAGTGATCCAAACAGCCATTCTAGACTCCATGGCACCCCTCACTGCCATTGTTGAGGCCGACGCCAAATGTGACAATGTCACCCACAAACAAGCTGTTAATGCTGCAAAGGCAGCCATTCAACTTGTGGGCAATGCAAATGCCAAATTCAACCATTTGAGGAGAACTAAGATTATCTCACAAATGAACAAAGCTCTCCTCCCCCTAACAGAGGATGATGAAAACTTTATTGGTGCTGCTCCTTTCCTATTTGGAAGGGAATTTGCCCAGAAGTCCAAAGAGCTAGTGGATCAAGTTAGAGCTATGAGATCCCACCTCCCTGGAAACAAGGACAGCAGCAGCAAACCACGTTTTTTTTTCGTCCCCAACAGCAGGGGGGGTACCAGTACAGCCAAAGGGCAAGGAGGGAAGGCGACCAAGGATTCAGACGTCCCACACAAGGGCAGAGACCCCAGTGGAACAAATGAACATATTGACACATACTGTTGTTCAAAACTTTTTGATAATAGATTTCAAAAGTACACTGCAGAATCACCTAGCATGTCTGGGTATAAACCCCCCCAAACAAGTAAGCTATCCCCCAGCCGGGAGACTAAGTTCATTACCAACAAAATTGGTTGAAGGTAACCCAGGACCGTTGGGTCCTAAACACAATCCAAGGTTACCTGATAGACTTCTCCTCAAGTCCACATCAACCTGTAACACCACATTGTCCCCAGTATTCTGCGGAGCAGACTCATCTGAATTCAGATGAAATAACTGAATTATTGCAGAAAGGGGCAATAGGGGAGATAGTACCTGTAAAGCAACCAGGCTTTTACTCAAACCTCTTTCTTGTTCCCAAGAAAGACAGAGGGCAACGCCCAGTAATCAACCTCAAAGCTTTGAACAACTTTGTGAACAAGCAACATTTCAAAATGGAGGGCATTCATACATTGAAAGACCTCCTGAGGAAAGGGGACTGGTTAGCCAAAATAGATCTAAAGGACGCCTTTTTCTCGATCCCCATTCACCTAAACCACAAAAAGTTTCTCAGGTTCATTTTCAAGGAGAATACATACCAATTCAATTGCCTCCCTTTCGGCCTGTCCTCAACCCCTTGGGTGTTTACAAAAACTTTGAAACCAGCATTGGCCATCCTCAGAGAGAGGGATGTGCATCTAATAGCCTATATCGACGACATATTAATTCTGGAGGAGTCCAGGGAGTTGATCCTAGATCATGTGATCGGAATGCGGTACCTTCTAGAATGTCTGGGATTCATTGTGAACACCAAGAAATCAGTACTAAACCCAGCTCAGGTAATAGAATTTCTTGGTCTGTCCGTAGACTCAATAGCTATAGAAATCAGGCTTCCTCCAATAAAAATCAAACAAATTCGAGCAGAATCTCGCAAGCTAGCGAGGCAGGAAACAGTCTCAGCCCACATTCTCGCACAACTACTGGGCAAAATGAATGCCACAAACTGTGTCCTTCCTCCAGAGCCCCTGTTTTATCACCACCTACCTGTACAAATGGCACTAACGAATACATTGGGGCAGAGCTCCCAATGTTACGAAGTACAAGTCCCCTAACACAAGAGTGCCTGGAGGAGCTGGAATGGTGGGACAACAACATGTGCAGGTGGAATGGCAAAACACTCATTCAGAGGGACATAGATCTGGTGATCGATTCCAATGCATCCCTGAAGGGATGGGGTGCCTGTTGCTCCAAACAGAGAACACCTTGGTCCCAACAGGAACGCTTGATGCATATCAATTGTCTCAAACTACTTGCAGCAACTCTAGCAACCAAAACCTTTGCAAAGTCCAAGACCGCAATATCCATCTTATTGAGGATCGACAACACCACAGCGGTAGCCTATATCAACAACCTGGGAGGAACAGCCTCCAGAGAATTGGTGATGCTTGCAAGAGATCTTTGGATGTGGTGCCTGGAGAGGAATATCCACATTGCAGCAGTGCATTTACCAGGTGTTCTGAACACAATAGCCGACACAGGGTCCAGGGAAATGCTGGACAGGACAGACTGGAAGTTGAACCCTGTGATATTCCAGGAAATCAACAACCTCTATGGACCCCTAGACATAGACCTGTTTGCGTCCAGACTGTCCACCCAGTGCCCACTCTACTTCAGCTGGCAGCCAGATCCCTATGCACTGGCAGCAGATGCCTTTCTCCAAGATTGGACAGCCATGAAATGTTATGCGAATCCTCCATGGAATCTAGTAGGCCGGGTTCTTGCACAAGTACAATCACAACAGGTTTGAGTGGTGCTAGTGGCTCCTGTCTGGAAGGCTCAACCATGGTTTCCAACACTTTTGAACATGTTGATAGACCATCCTCAGTTAATCATACCGAACCTGAGGAAGCCGATCAGCATAGATCCAATGCCTCTTCTTCCTCAGTTAGCCGTATGGCACATCTCAGGGATAAGTTCCAAGGTCAAAACCTTTCAGAAGAAGCTACAGCACTCATCCTCATATCATGGAGGACCAAAACAAACAAGTCATACGACACACCCTTTGGCAAATGTCACAGCTGGTGTGCTGAATGGAGTTTTAATCCATTTTCTGGACCTATAATTAATGTAGCCAATTTCTTGGCACAGCTATGTACTGAAGGATACCAGTATAGCTCAATTAATTCTTATAGGTCCGCAATCTCATCAGTGCATGAGCAAGTTGATGGTCACAATGTGGGACTACACCCACTGATATCCAGACTACTGAAGGGTATATTCCACGATAGGCCTCCACTGCCCAGATACACTAGCACGTGGAAGGTTCAAACTGTGTTAAATTATCTGGAAGACTTGGGAGAAAATCAGTCCCTCTCCTTAAAGGCATTATCATGGAAATTGACCATGCTGCTTGCTCTGACACGCCCTTCACGGTCAGCAGATTTTGGACTTGTCAAGAAGGGTGCACAAACCAGACGGTATGTGCTTCTATCCTAATGTGTTAGCCAAACAATCTAGACAAGGATTCCAAATAGCCAATTTCTCTTTTCCCTCTTTTCCTGGAAACCCTACACTGTGTCCAGTGATGGCTCTTAAAGCCTATGAAGATAAAACCGGACCTATTCGTGGTGATGAGACTAAGTTGTTAATCTCCTTCATCAAGCCACACAAAGCCGTGACATCCAGTTCTGTGGCTCGTTGGCTTAAGTCAGTTCTGGGTGCAGCTGGGATAGACACTGCAATATTCTCTGCACACTCCACTAGGGGGGCATCTTCCTCTGCAGCTGCTAATGTTGGTATCACCACCAATGATATTTTAAAGGCAGCTAACTGGAGTTCAGAGTCGGTATTCCAAAAATTCTACTATAAGCCATCTGACAATTTGTCATATGGTAGAGCAGTTCTGTCCAATTCAGCTACAAACAACACCATTGATATGAGAGACTGAGCCTTCTGAAATATAATTCATAAATGGCTCAGACCACGAAGTGGTTGCATGCTATTTAGAATTATATGAAGAAGGTGAAGTCGAACATATCAACGGTCCCACCTACCCGCCCTTGTAGGCTTTCTCAAGCTAATGAAAGGTCGATTGGTGGGTTCGATTGTGGGAGTATATACATTTTATTTATTTATTTTGAGCTATAAACATAGCTGTTATTTTAAGAAAACTGGTCAAACACAGTTGATATGTTCGACTTCACCTTCTTCATACAATTCTAAATAGCATGCAACCACTTCGTGGTCTGAGCCATTTATGAATTCATTAGTGTACACGATAACTCCACGAATACCAAGAAATGTAGGAAGTGGTTTGTTAGTCTCTATAGTACATACATGGTACATTTACACTTATATGCACTGTACATACCATGAGTTACATCAGTGTTAGGAGGTGACAACAGTGGTGCATTTTCACCTTTCTCTGTCATGGCTATAATGAAGAAAGAAATGCTGTAAATGAACAAATATTTGTTGTAAGTGTGTCTATTGTATACTGAGAATTTGTTTGAGACCACATTTACCTTTGTACATATACAAGAGAGATACATGCCCCCTTTCGATTCAAAGAGATATGCTATTATAGTCTACAAGGCCTGATTTTAGTCATTACAATACCTGTACAGCCAAAATGAAAGGTTGCTCACGTATTATTGATAAACCAGTTTTACCCATTATTTGACACAGCACCTCAGCACAATGCTTACCTGCCTGTGTGCTTAATATTGGGCTTATAGAATAATCAGTCTGGAACTTGCACAAGTGCAGGTGTGGACAGACTTACATACAGGAAACCAGGCATGTGCTAACAAAAATTTTAAATTTCATTAAACATCAATAGTACTGAGGTTACCCAGTGGCAGATACAGGGGGTTGCAATGGTTTCAGCTGAAACCCCCTCTGAAAATAGTGCGTGCACCCCAAATTTATTTATGATTCGTGTGGGCGATAAATCACCAGGAGTTATACATAGTGTATTATAGTGGGACTTTTTCTAATGGCCAAACTTCATACTATTGCCTTTGAAATCACTGAAAACACCATACGGCATTTAAGCATGTAAGCGCCTCTAAAAATAATTATCATTCTAATGAGTACAAGTGCTGTTTTGCTTCTGGATTGGTTGTGAAACAATGTTGTGGAATTTTTACTTATTCGTTCCTAGCTATAGACCACTGAGCTATCATATACTGAGCTAATTAACATTCACCCCAGCTGGACTTTTCAGTCCGGAACCACCTTGGGGATCACCTCAGGGATCACCTCAGGGATCACAGTTATTGAAAACTTCTTGAACCTGAAACCCCTTCTGAAGATTTCTAGATCCACCATTGTTACCTACACCTGTAGTCATACTAACACACATTGTGACTAAAGTTTCAGGAGAGTACAGTTGTTGAATTCTTTGGTGAACTAAAGAAAATTCAAGAAACTTTATTTGCCAGTTAGCCATTTAAATTCAAGCATGGTGCTTAAACATATAGTAACAGTTTACCACACTACTGTAAGCAGGAAAGGTTCTACAGTTTACCACACTACTGTAAGCAGGCAAGGTTCTAAGGGGGTTTCACTGGTTTCCAGAAACCACTCAGCCTTTTTAATCAAAAAAAAATCATAAATAGTACTATTTAAGCAAAATATAAGTCAAAAACGAGGTGTATTACTAAAAAGATGGTAACTTCTAGTGATCTAACTACGTAAACTGCTTCTCTGCAGCATAAAACTGCTTCTCCTGAGCCTTGTTCGTGTTAAGCGTCTCAAAAAATAATTATCGATTAAGCTATTGTGACTTTTGCAACTCTTCAATGATGCATCAAATCTAGGGTGATTTTATTCATATTTAGCTGTCTCAGAATGTACCCCACTCCTGATGGGCTTTTTTCCCTGCCTTTTAGTTGGAAACCAGTCAACAAATTTTCTAGAACCGCCCCTGACTGTAAGCTCTAACCATTTACGATGGCTTGATAGCCGGTTTGAGGGTGATCACATTTCAATGCAAATCTTGAGTTTCTATGACAATGACAATGTAATTTTACAAGACAAGCAAATTCACCAAAGTACAGCATGCAGAATAGTAGACCTAGGCAAGCTCAGCCAGATAGTTTACTTCGCCCATGTGCACAACAACACAAGAACTACCCACATGCAAACTTTGTCCATTTTGCCTCATGATCACTACAGATGAAGAAAATACTTTAAATAGTTTTAACTGTATGCTTTAAAATATAAGGCACTCATGATGACAATGGAATCAGTTCTATACAAACAGGAAGAAGCAAAGCACTCCCTATCATGGACTGCCCACTCAGCTAGGCTTGACCTATATCCAGCACTCGGTAGCTTTGCCCTCATGTGAAGACATTTATACAAAATTTTAAATCTTGTGCGTCACTACACTATGCACCTTGATTATGATACAACTAAGGCGAGGTCATGTTGATCAAAGATTGGCCTTGAACCATTCACCACAGCACTGGATATCTAACAGTACTTGTCTGGCTATACTACTATTTGCATATATTTGAAGTTTCTTCTATTCCTGATCAATCATCTCAAACGTATACTACAGATAATTTCACCATAGATAATAGACACCACTGCCTGGATTGGAAACATCCATATAGTGCCCATACAAAACTATGTAACTATGGAAATTTTGTAATACTCTTTTCTGTTCAAAAAATGTTTGCTTGAATACAGCTCAAATGCTTTACCTACTACTGTAGTTTAATAGATTGTTTCTTGGGAGGGTGATTAGCCTTCTACTGGTATAGGTGTCTTCCATATATAAAGTATATACACATGTTTATGAAAATGGCAAGAGTCAACAAGTTTAATTTAAGGCTGATGTTTATTTAATAGTTATACCACGGCTGCGAGGGATTTGCTGATATATACACCCAAAGCCTGAGGGCACAGCCCAAGGGCTGCAGGTGTATAATATCAGCAAATACCAAGCAGCTGTGGTATAAGTGATTTATATCACTTGGGGCGCACTCACCTAATAGGTGAAAGAACTACTGAGAACTCATCCTGTTTGTTTCATACAGTAGCATCTGAAGATCGATCGTGGTTTTAATAGCGTGGGCTAATAGCCATCAGAACGTTATTCATACGTTAAAACGTCATTAATACGTTACTATGCTTCAACACGCAATGTTAGAAAACTTGCGATTGTGGGATGGAGTTTATATTGTTATCATTTTTGTACTAAGTTAAGCCAACTAACTTCGCTATTGGGACAGTAAGTAAGTTATTATATTAAGTTAAGTACTTAGGACTGTAAGTTACTAACCTATTTCAACGTAGTAGTGGCTTTGCTGTTCCGTGGTCTGCTCAAAGGCTGATACGCGGTGGGCAGAAATACACATCCACGATTGTCCAAACAATTATTTTGTGCCTTCATTATCCTTTAGTAACAACTAACTAGTCTATCTTAGCAAATATACTAAGCTTAGCAACCACTACAAAAATGAGTCCCACAATACAAAGCTCTATGTCGCTCAATATAATGAGTCAAAGCGCATCGATTCTTTGAACAGGCTGGGTATCAAAGTCATTGGCAAACCGCTTTCCCATGATATTTCCCGGGAAATAAGCAAGTTAAACACCGAGTGGCACCTTTGAACGCCCACGCAAAAGTGGTATATTAATCATTAACACTATGTGTACTTGTAAACATGGTTCATGGTATACTCACTCCTGTTTAGCCAAGTGTGTAATTTTTGTCATATAAATCACTTACACTTGGTCAAACTGCCTTTGTTAACACACGATAGTACATAAGAATAGGCCAACCCTTATGTTTCGTAACAGTTGGCTACTACTTACCAGTAAACAAAACATGTGTTTATAAAATCTACAATACAACAGGCCAGGGCATGAAATACTGATGGACTACTAGAAGTTACCAGTACCATATACAGTTTCCAGTACCATATACAGTTTCCAGTACCATATACAGTAGCAGAGGGGAAAGTTTAATTTGAGGTTTCGGGGGCTAACAGTGAAATTTTTATCCATTATAATTTTAGGATTGTTTGCAAATATGCAATCACATCTCAACCTCAAAATTTTCCCCTTTGAAATATTTAGGCTATACGGTATGGGGCATCTATTGGGCCACTCCAAATGAATTCTCTGTTTCCCGTCCACCGCCCGCATCTGGTTGCTGTCAGCTCTACACTATTCCGTATTCTTCCATTATTTTCCGGTTATTCTTCCATACTAACAGACTCAGTAAAGGCTATCTTGAAACAGTGTCAGCTCACGTGTCAGCAGTGCTATCACGTAGGAACAGACTTCACGTTTGCCATTATAATAAAGGCAGTGGTTACTGAACCGATAAGCTGGGCTCGCTATTGAACCGACAGTAAAACTTAGACAAAAAAGGGTCACTAAACGAAAAAAATACCACAAAACTCAACCTGGGCTCGAACCCTGGACTACTGGAACTATAAGCAGTGGGCTTACCACAGTGCTACCGCTGCTAGGTACCCACTACCCCTACTTTTCTACCTTATAAATGCTACTCACGTAGTAGTCTCACTATATACACTATAATACAGTAAGAAGAATGTAACCTAATGGTGAAGAAGAAACCAAAGCTGAACCCGAGCCTAACCCTAACGCTAATGTTACTTTTCGCATCCCCTAAAGTCGAATGCTCGGGGAAACTAGACGCAAAAATAAAAAACCTTTCGGTTCAGTAACCACTTCCTATAATAAAATAATGGAAATGGACCGCCCGCCCTCATGCAAATATGCCCGAGTCCAGGACTGGAAACAGAGAATTTATTTGGAGTGGCCTTATCTATGGTTTCACAAAGTCACAGCCAACAAACTAACCATTTATATGACCATACTACACAGTAGACAGATCTTGAGTCTTTCACATTCAGTTGAATTATTACAATTTACAACGGCACTTAAATTTTTATGCATTGTCTACTAAAATACTCATTTCTATAGTAACCACGTTTAAAAACACTGTTAAGATTCATAAACCTGACGGCACATCCGGTGTTTTAGAACAAACTTCAATGCCTTTTGATATCACGACCATTTTTAACTACTCACGAGTACCTGTCACGATCGTTTCTGTCTCTAGCGTTCCAAACTTTTTCGGTGTCAACAGATAGGTCAGTGCTCGGGCGGACGAACTTAGGCGAGGTGACTCAGGATCTCGAAACCAGCTGCACGTGACAACACGTCACATGATCAAACAAAAATAAAATTAGCGCTGGCGCTAGTAGCCCATTGATACGTATTTGCTCAAGATACAAGTGTCCGTGCGTGCCTCCAGCAGTTGATCTTGCTGTTGCTGAGGGGCACCTGCCTGCCCATTGAACCCTGGGCATGCTGTAAGTTCTGTGTAGGTTCTTTTCTGTAGGTTATAATTAATTTTTTCAAATATTTTCTTAGAATTTTATAGAGATGTGTGGGAGGAAGGGAGTGCCATTAGGGCCGGAGGGAATAAAAAAAATTTTAAAAATTGATACGTATTTGCATAGATACCATATAGCCTAAATATTTTGCTGTTGCTACTGACTAAAATGTTGGACTTTTATGCTGAAATTGTGGAGCTTTTTTTATGACTCGAGTGAAATTGTGGATTTTTTTCAGTAAGAGGGGCGGGTTCTTCAGATCCCCCAGAAATCCCTTGCCTACAACTAGGCCTGCATTTATGGAGTTTCATGTGACAAATTACATTGCATGTGCTGTAATTACTGTGACTGAAGATTGATTTGTGCACATATAGATGTCATATAATTTTTACTTCAAAACTATACTATCAGTTAAGGCTAATGCATTCAGTACATTGCATCTTTTGTTGTCACATTTAGCTATATCATAGTTATATATAATATATATATTGCAGCATGTATGGTTACACAGCTAGTGTATAGCTATAATAGCATGCAAGTGTCATTGTCAGCTCTCAAGAACTCCTTTGAGGGAGTGGAGCAACAACTGCTGATCTAAATTTACAGTTTGGAATGATTGTCTTCAGCATCATAATCATTGGTTCTCGAACTTGCTTGTAGTAAAGCCCATATACTATTGGTGCCATGAGAAGGACAATATATCCCATGTTTGGAACCACTGTAGACTCCAAGATGTATAGATAGCTAGTAGGATATTCTAGAACATGCACAGGAACATACAGCAATGGAACAAGCACACCAAAGATTGTGCTACCTAATACTACAACCAGCAAGGTCATCATTGGCTTGAGATTTCTCTTTATAGCTGCATGCCTCCGCTGGAGAGCTGCTACTTCACAGCTAGTTCCTGACAACCTGGCTTCCCTTTGAATTTGCTTGGAAACTTGATAGCCTATGTAGGACAAATATGCATCAACAGCAATTGTTAGTATTGAAGCCACAAATATTGGGATCGTGTGAGTAAGCATAATCTCAGTGTTGGTGCTTCCAAGTGGTATGCAAGACCCAAATACTGCCACTTTTCGATATCCACTTGAATCAATGAAAAGCTTATTGATGAACAAAGCAACAGACAGAAACCAAGAAGCAGTGATAGCATATTTAACAACACGAGGTGTCATTATTTCCCTATGCTTGAAAGGATACATAATTACTATCAACTTATCCAGTGATGTCATGAAGTATGAGAAGTAAATCTCAAGAGATGGGAACAGCAAAAAGAAATACACATTGCAACTGATGAAATCTCCCACAGCCGTGATATGCCCAATCATCATGATGCTCGACAGGATGGTTGAGGGTAGTGATAGTACCATAGTAGATATCATCAAGTTAACCACAAAGATGTTATGAGGCTTGTGTAACCTTCTTGTAGTCTTAATGGTAGTAAACACCCAACCAGCCATTAGCCAGATCAACAGTGTCATGATCAACTTGAATCCCAATGAAATGGAGATCAGATATCCTGGAGGTGAAGGACTTGAATTATTGGCTGGCACAGTTCCATGCCCAATTCCTGATCCAGGACAAGAATCCCCACTGAAGCAATCCTGCTCTTCCATTGACTATTACTCACACTGTATTTGTGCCACAACACTGACAAGTGATCAAAACTTGGCATTAAATAGCCGATCATTGTTAAAATTCATGCTATGTGTTTATACTGATGAGGATTATACAGTTCACTGTAACATTGCACTATGTTGTCTGTTATGTACATTATATATTACTACAGTAGCTATGTATTACAGTAGCTATGTAAACATTTGATACATGTGCATATGTATATGTTTATGTGTGTCCACACTGCTATAGCCTCCATGTAGCAAAACATGGTAACACTGATCACTCTCCCTGACCATTTGGTGAAGGCCACGCAAAACACTCTTGTAAGTGGTAACATGACAGGAGAATACACTTGCACCTAGATTCAATTGCAACTCCATGCCATCTGTCCATGGACTAACTAGCTATCCACCCTCCCAAGGATTCTCTCTTCTTGTTTAAAAGTGAGTTACTTGTCACCTCTTAGCTAGGTGAATAGGTACCTTTAATGAAGAGCAGCCATGCAAATCATGCCAAGTTAAGTCATATACGTATGTATGTATGTATGTATTTATACACAGCATGTACATGTACTGTAGGTACATACACTTTATGCAGTGATGCACTGATAAATAATTGGAAATCAGCTTATTGGTCAAATTTTAGCAATATCAGTATGGGTAATTATTATAAGATTATTTAGCCAATAGATTTTCCTATACTGATATTGCTAAAATTTGGCCAAAATTTCATATGTACTTTGCAAAATTGTCATTTTAAAACAAAATACGTGTGAGATTTTGGTAAACATAAACATCGGATTGGTAGATAATCGGCAAAATCTCTTATCAGTGCAACACTAGTACTACATGTATGTACATATCTGTGATTATAACTTACTATTCCATGCAGTTACACTGTACCATACTTGACTAAATATGGTGTACTGTATGGATGCAATCTGTATTGTTTTTATACAAAATTGTTGAATTTCTGAATTGGACACACACACAATTAATTCGTGGCATATACTCCTATAGGAAGAGTTACTATCCCTGTTATCTATATCCACCAGCTGGTTATTATAGTAATTGATAAACACTTTATAATAATATAGAGAGGAAATAGTTACTCTACATTAGTTTCTTTTAAAATCAATAAAAATTGTTTTATAAATGTACCACTGTATGTAGTGCATGCATACAATGCACGTCAAAGTACTATCCTATACAAATGTCATCAGTATACAAATCCTTACAATGCACCCCGTATTAGTTCACATGTGCTAAATTTGCTTGTATTCAGTTCCTTTCATTGGTCAGTAACACTCTTTTCTGATTTGTATGGAAAGACATTTCCTTTGCAAAACAAAAAAGTCACATTGTCATACAGTTTGGCAGTACTGTATAGTAGGGATCATGGAGGTTTGGGCTTTCTTACCCATGCCAACAATATCACCCACAAACCGGCAGCCTCGCTATTCCTTCTTAACAGCTTGGCAATATTGGTTAAGAATAATCAAGCCCATACACCCCCAAACTCTTCTAACAAGATTCTATGAAATTATTGGTGAGCCTTAGCGAGCCTCCTCCTGCATGGTAGTGTTTGCTTCAACTGTACGTCTGACTGGTCCAACTGTTCCCTAATGTTTTACATAATGAACACGGAAAGCTTCACACTAAGGCTTTCCCATGCTGCTGTTTAATTTTCTGCTAATTTACTGACTACCTAAGTAACTGATGCAAGCATAACTTGACTATGGATAAGGCTACAGGCTTGATTTCTTTCCCTCTTTGATCTCACTTCATCCCGAGACATGTTTTTTTTTGCCAACCTACAATACATTCATCATGGATCTACCATTGTGCTTCTTAGTGTCCCATTTCTTTATCCACTACCTCTAAATGTAGTAATTCACAACACTGCTTTGGTGCTTTAGCATAACTGGATTGATTGCAGAGGTGCTTCTTGGCATTTTGTATACTGTTCTTTGTTCTGTAAAAGAACTGCTTTCTCATGATATCACCTGTATCGCAAGCACTAAATCAAAAGTGGTGATAGGGTAATCATAGAAATAATAAAGTAAAGGGAGGTCATTTTATTTGCACCTACAGTTATACTTAGTACAATATTAGGAATTTTAAGTTCGGTTAGGGATCATAGAAAAAGTAGGGAAACAAGGGAGGTCACCTACACCTGTAGATATCTGCAGGTGTAGGTGACCTCCCTTGTTCCCCTACTTTTTTTCTGTGATCCCTAAAATTCCTCATTTTTCCTTATACTTGCCGGTTTGATTACATTTTTAATATTTTGACTGGTGAACCCATGCATACCGCATCAAAAGAAAGAATGGTGCCAGAGGTTAATGTTTCATTTGTCTAATGTATGCCTCAGCTATCAATTACTGACTCGAAAGTGAAGTGGCCAGTACGCTTCTATGTTCATCCTGTTATACAGTGCTACAAACAAAGAACAGTGCCTCTGCAATCAATCCAGCTACCATGAAAAATACGGACTATTTGTGCCCCAACTATCAATTACTAGCTGACTCGAAAGTGAAGTGGTCACTATGCTTCGCTTTCACCTATTTCAGCCAGTTATGCAGTGTTATGAATGAAGACGCCTCTGCAATCAATCCAGTTACCATTTTACATACTGCAGTATGCCAAAAAGCACATCTAGGGATGAAGCAATGTCAAACAGTAAAAATGAAACCTGTAGCCTTATATACGTAGCTTACCCGTTATCGAGTTACTCTTGTCTGAAGGCATCAGGCAAGAAGTTAGTCAGTAGAAAATTCTCTACTGAAATTAGGGTGATCCTGAAGGCAAGTTTGAAATTGGTTATACCTAACCAATACTGCCAAGGTACCAGGATGGTATTGTGAAGCTGGTTTTTGGGTGATATTTTTGGCCAGAAAAACCCAAACTTCCTAATATACAGATAGGAACGGAGCAGAAGTTAGCGTGACAGCTAGGAGTTCAGTGAGGCATTTCTCGGATATTTGCCGCCGATAACGTTTTGAGGACAGTCACTGAAGGTGTCTAGAGAGCTCTCCGGGTAAAAAGACCGGATGAGTGCTGTAGCTTAGAGTCTTGGAGCAAGATTGCCAGGATATCAGATGTGGAACCGAGACACATGGCAATTGGGAAGAAGACCAGTTGGTCTCGTCGGATCGCAGGAGAACCAGGAGCTGTATGAGTGGAGGGAGGGAGAGAGACAAGAGTAGCTAGAGGACATGGCCTTTGTAATTGGTGTAGCCATGTAAGTAGACGACTGTGAAGGGATAGCAGTCGGACTAGCGTCTGGGAGGGACGTTGAGAGGTTCTGCTGTCAAGCATTTAGTCTGTGGTGCCTGCTAGTGCTTGTTGATCATTTAGTGTATAATGTCAAGAGATGGATTGTGAACTGTATGGTGTGAGCAAGGACTGGAATGGAAGTACTATCATTTATTGGAGATGTACTAGGGTGAAGGATGTAGAGAATGATTGTGAACTTAAGAAGAGTGATGATGCATTCATGTGTTAAATGAAATAGTCAAGCTTAAAGGTCCAAGCTTCTATAGGGAAGGAGTTACAGTATGTAGCATAGCTGTGTATAGTGTGTACTTGTACGCATGCGTGTAGTGTATTTGGGATGCATCAATAAGAATAGTATAAGGAAGAACCACGTGGTGTAAGGTTCCAGCCCTTGCGCTGTAACGGGGTACCCCAGCCTGTTACATGTGCTATATGATATAAATAGACATTTAATCCCTACTTCAATGTGCATATATTATTGACAGGCCGTATTACCTAACACCTAAGTAGAAATTAAATGTTCACCACAGGTGTAGATGATCTCCCTTGTTGATTTCTATGACCCCTAGTTCCCTAATGTCTAATATTTCTTTCATGTGTGCGTGTGTATGTGTGTGAGTGTGTGTGTGTATATAATGTATATGTGCGTGTGTGTGTGTGTGTGTGCGTGTGTGTGTGTGTGTGTGTGTGTGTGTGTGTGTGTGTGTGTGTGTGTGTGTGTGTGTGTGTGCATAGCAACCAAACAAATGAATCTGCACATTGGCATTAACATAATTGCAGCCATATAGCTGTCACTTTTGATTTCATGAGAGTCACACTCTTTCTCACAGTTTGGATATTTAGGTGATGGATATCTTTTGTACCTTTAATAGTGATGTGTGACATGTATTATATACTAGTTAAAGCACTGTACATAAAATATATCACGAGAGTGTGGGCAATTAAGAGACAAATATAGCGCAAGGCAAAGTTGAACGCTATATTTGGCTTGAGAGTGTTATACTGCTCGTAGTGTATGAGTATGCACAACTTTACTAATGTATAAATCTGGAGATGTAGTCAAAAAGTTAATCAGCAAATAATACAGCTTTTCATGACCTGGAATGCCACAGTGACAGTGAAAAAAAAACTTGCAATTAGCAGAAGGTTAATTTGTAGCAGTCAATGCTGATTGCCGCATACTTTGAGGTCTGCGTAAATAAAAAAAACTAGATTCCACAGAAATGTGTTGGAAGTGTTTGAGGTTGCTCTGAAGGCGGGCTTAGGTTTGATGATTATGTATGTTTATACCCAATACTGCCACCTGCCATGAAGGAAAAGTGAGATTGACTTTTGAGTGATTTTTCTTTGGCAGGACAAACCTTAATTATTACTATTCATTGCTACTACACTACAATAATATCGCCATAAGCAAAACAATTTTAGGGTGGGTTTGTAAATACAAAAACAGTGAATAACTTTTTAAAAGTTAGGGTTAAAAGGTGATGTTAAAATAGTCTGTTTATAAAGGCAATAAAAATTATAGTCAATGACATCATTGCAGCCATTCTTGACTAGCATTTCTTGTTTCACACAAGTACACACTTTTATAATACATACCTGCAGGTTGAGAAGTACTGTGAGAATAGCTTGGAGTTAAGTCACTGCCAGTAAATGCTCCAGCTGGTAGTGAAATAGACTGCATATATGTACACACAAAATAACGTTAAAAAATGTGGACAACATAATATTATATGTGGTACATAAATTAGGTCACTGCCTATAAGAGTTGATCAAGTGTATTACCTTTTGGAACTGTGATGCACTCTGTCTATCACCTGCAAAAGTTGCAAAAAGAACAACACTCATACTGTTATGTTACGTATGTAATATAATATGTGTGCGTGCGTGTGTGTGTGTGTGTGTGTGTGTGTGTGTGTGTGTGTGTGTGTGTGTGTGTGTGTGTAGTGGCCTCTCCTATAGTGTAACCTCCAAATATGGCTTAGGTGTATTCCTGACCTCAGTAATGAGGCCACTTCATTACTAACCTCACCACATTATTGAACTTTTTTACCTCACCTCATTATTGTATTTAAGAATAGATAATACCATAAGTAGCCCTATTAATGCCGCACTGTACATAATTAATACACATGCATATTATTAACGACAATGGAAAAACAAAATTATTATTTAAAGTTGCTATAGTTGATTAAAACAGTGCCAAGTGAATGTGAACATGAATACTTTTACTATAGGCATTATGAGAATGTAGTAAAGTGTTTAGTGCAATACATAAATTAAACCAGTTCAGAGAATTTATATAAACACAAAGGAGTATATTTATGTTAATTCCAGCACTTAGTACTATACAATTTCTTCAGCCAAAGTTCTACAAATATCTTAGTGTTTCTTGTCAATGACACTTTCCCTTACAATGTGAACAACATTAATATTTACCAGTAGATTGTCAGTATGATTTTGCAGTTTGTTAAATAAACTCAAAGGCAAAAGTATTTGTGACATTTACATTTTGAATCCAAACCAGCATAGAGGTCACGTTCATGCCCTACTACAAAGTTCTTTGGATTACAACAATTGGTAGTGTGTTGTGCAGCCAAAATGTCAGCACACCACACAGTGAGTAAACTGAGTATATTGACAAATAATACAGCATTTTCACACATACATAGCTCCATGGCCCCTTCTCCAAAGCACATCATTTTTGCATTATAGGTGTCCCCCAGGTAGGGTAGGCTACACAGAAAATTAGATTAAATCCATACCAGCCATTTGTGATCAAAACTTTGATTTAATTTCTTCTTAAGCCGTAGGGGCCACTAGGGGGTCTACAGTGGCTTCAAGTTCTTTTTGCACACTTTACAAAAATTGTAAATATGCAACACGATTGCCGCAAACTTCTGTACAAATGAAGAATGTATAAAACTTTCTGAGTTTGTTGTGAACCTAGAAAGTTATATCCACAGAGTTATAAATGTAAAAAGATTGAACTCTTCTCAGGGTAAACCAAGCATGAGAATGACTTGAAAATCAATTCACATTATAGGCTGACTATTGTACATCTACATGTGGTAGTACTTTTTGATGGTTTGAAAAACAATGGAGGTACAGCTATGAAGCAAAAACTAAGCAAGTATAAAATTGTGGGATCGGGATACTCTAGTAGAGCAGTCACCGCGGGATAAAAAAAAAGATGCACAAGAAAAGTTGAAAAATTTGCCACGGTTAGAACCAGGGACCTCCATACCTAACATCCACATACTTAACCACTGCTATTTTGGCTACTTTATAAATAAATATTCTAACATTTACAATTTCATAGATCTACCAATGGAAATTCTAGGTTGCTCTAGAACATACTATGTGCTTTCTATTAGAAGTCCTCAAAAACACATTTGTGCTCTTCAGTAATCATCATTGTATCTATAGTAAAAACAAACCCCAAAGTCTGTCATAGGCTTATTAATGCCTTATAAGATACAAAAAGAAGTGAAATCTACACAAAACAGCCAAGCTATGAAAAATGGTGCAGGCTGTATAAGAGCTTACATGAAAAGTTGTGAAATCAAAGCTTGCATGAAAAGTTGTGAAATCAAAGCTTGCATGAAAAGTTGTGAAATCAAAGGTGGCAGCCAAGAAATGGATGCAATGATGTTAATTTTAATAATGGCTGTAGCTATGCACTATTAAAATTTATTCATTAACATCATTGCAGACATTTCTTGGCCACCACCTTTTTCACAACTTTTTCACCTAAATTTAAAATACAAAATGAAGTGAATCTATGTAAAAACAGCCAAGCTGTATAAAAGGGTGCGGCCTTCAAAAAGTCGTAAAAAAAAGTTGTGAAATGAATTTATTATCATCAACATCATTGCAGCCATTTCATGACTGCCACCTTTGATTTCACAACTTTCTTCACCCAGACTTTTTCTTATTCTTATTCTTATTAGTACTTTATAGTGACCAGCACTGAAGGTCTGACAGCAACATGTGCTGCAGCCTTAGGATTACCTAACCTAATAGGAACTGGAGATTTAATGATTACTTAACTTAGCTAACAATAAGGTGAAACAGAAAAGGGCCAAAAAAAGGAAATAAATCCCACCTACCCCAGGATTCGAACTGCAGGCCACCCAATGTCTAGTCGAACGCCACACTCAGTCTCCTCCAGGATGGATGGATTTTCTTCCTTTAAACCTAAGTATTTATTCTTGTTAGTACTTTACAGTATCCAGCACTGAAGGTCTGACAACAACATGTGCTACAGCCTTTAACCTGATACAGCTTGGTTGTTTTTGTGTGGATAATTCTAAGCAACTACACTGTCTACATTCATCCACATAAAATAAGTCTTGTGTGAGACTCATAATTATTATATTTAAATGTTCCTGGCCTATGACAGAGAGTGTCTTATATTACCATACCTTCAGATGAATTAGCTTCTAAAGATAACTCCATCTCACTAGCTAGCATTTGATCTGTAATGGTGCCATGTACCTTCATTATATCAAGCATTACATAAAAGCTGTCAGTAAATCCAGCTTTCAGATGCCGTGCAATATAATCCAGTAATTTCATAATCTTCTCTGAGTCTTGATTACATGATCTGATATCAGATGCATCACCAATAGTGATAACTCTCTCTGCTATGAAGTGTGGTATTAGTGTGTTGACATTAAGAATGCTTGTTAGTCTGGCATAATTGTCTGTAAATACCATTTCTTCTGGACATTCTTTCAACCGTTCTATGGTATATTAATATTGCACATGATGACATAAATGATTATTTCACTATAACTTGCATGGATTTTACAGCTTAATCAAAGAACATTGGCCACCTGAAGTAGTGGCCTGCGCACAAACTTGCAGTTGTGTCACTAGCTAGCTACCAGAAACTGTAAAAGCATTTTTTGCATCTTTCATTCATGAAATTTCAGCAACAATCAATGTTGATACATGTACATTTTCAGGAAGCTGTCATCACTCATGAAATTTGTGAAAATTTTGTCCCTTCCTATTGCTATGATATATTTACAGCACAGTTTCCTTGATGATTGAGATTGATATTTAATTACTGTATTTGCTATAATTTCATTTTTGTATCAATAAGAAGGTGTTACAGGCTTTTTGTCTTCTTTCCTTCATTAAATACTACACATTGTGTACATAATTAAGTTAAATTTTATGTACATGTTAACATGTATGCATGTATGTATTCTACTTACCCAAAAATTTTCTTTGGTCCTACAAAATAAGAAAGAAAACAAAGTTTATATACATACGTAATCTACAGGAGAAATGACTTTTAACCAATATTCTGATATATAAGTGATACTACATATCCTGATAAACAGAGCCGATCTGGCATGGTGACATAGATATTTCCTCTAGCAATTTACATTCTAATTTCAGTTGTAACTGGAGTGACAGTATAGTTGAAATTACATAAACAGGTATTGCTATAGGATATTACTAGGGTACAAATGCCATTAAACTTGTGTTTATGTATATCTGCATCTGCTGCTTGTTCTCGATCCAATACCAATACATGAAAACAAGGCCAATATAGTTAATAACTGATAGTAAATCCAATTATTGGTGTACCTCTATTCTACAGTACATGAATTAATCCTATAGTTGGTTCATATTCACCTGAGCCCTCATTTTTGTTAATAACTCTTGTTACATGAGTCAGCTGTCCAAGTACTTAATAATACTGTGAAGTCCTTTAAATGCTGGAATTGTTTATCAAAAAAGCATTTTGATATAGGCAAGTAAAAGTGAGTTATGATATACATTTAGAATAGACAATTCAAATGCGCAAACATGTTTATATACAACATAAGCCATGTGTACAAAACCATTGGGAGTGAATTATATATCACTGAGGGCTCAGGTGAACTTGAACTGACTATATATGAGTACCCTGCTTACTACAAGACAGCAGCTACATTATAATATTACAAGTAGAAAGAATGCTAAATTCTAATAGAGATCAAATAATATAGTAGTGAAACCACAGAGAGATCGCCTACACCTGAAGATATACTAGTGGACATTTAATGCCTAATTCAGTCCCATTACTGAATACATGCTTTTGTGTTCCCTAATTGAATTTAAAATTCCTAATTTTTCCTTCTACTTATTAATTGTAACATTATAAATAAAGTGAACTCTCGCATACTGCATCAAAAGAAAGAATAGTGCCAGACTTATTGTTTTCATCTGAATGGATCCCCAACTATTAATTACTGAAAAAGTGAAGTAGTCATTGCACTTTGTTTTCAGCTATCTTCAGCAATTACACAGCATTACAAACAAAGAACACTATGAGAAGTATCTCTGCAATCAATTCGTTACTACAGAATACTTGGACGATTCTCATTACAAACGTAGGGAAGCTATCATGCACTACAGTGAATTGACACCTTGAGCTGTCAGCAAAGAGAAATGGGACACAAAAGAGGACAAAGGTAAATTCATGATGCGAGCATGTGTATTGTACATTCTGTGGTATGCCAAAAGACACCTGTCAGGTTGAAGTGATGTCAAACAGTGAAAAAATCAATCCTATAGCCTTTGAGTTATGCTTGTCTGAAGGCATCAGTGAATCAGTCAGTCAGTAAAAAAATTCCACTGAATAAAAGAATTAAATTTCATAGCAACCTATTTTGGAAGTGTTTCAAGTTGCACTACCTTAAAGGCACTTTAAGCTTTGTCATAACCTAATAAATACACTGTGAAGGTATTGTGAGTTATTTTCTGATCAATATTTTATTTTTTTTGTGAGAAAGCTGCAAACTTCCATGATCCCTAACATATGTTATAGTATACATCACACTACAAATATAAGATATGCACTTCCCATGCACACACAGCTACTAACATATTTAAAAAGTAATTCCCTGATTGCAGTGATGGAAAGCTCATAATATGTAGTAATGACAGCCAACGATATACATATTATGTTCTTACTCTTACCATGGGTTCCTGATACCACTGCTTGTGCAATTCAAGATCAATATATCCGTGCTCATTACAGTGTATTCTTGAAGGAACAGACTTATTTCCAGTCATTTGCTCAACATCTAAAAACATGATTGGCTTTAAGCAAGATTTATTATTGCAAAAGAATCCATATTTCAAGCATGGAGCTGAAAATACTTCAAGTAATGCATCAGTAACAGATTTCTGCACTTCATAATGAATTGAAATATTGTCACAAGATTCACTCCTCCTTACATGAATTTCTAAATAGGAAACTTTATCATTGAAAACAATATAATAGCCAGAAGTAGTACAAAATACTACCATGTTAATAAAAATGCACCTGTGTCCATACAGTGAGTCACGAAGCTCCCACTTGCCATAGTTCTCTTGAATCAACTGAACTATAAGGCAACTGAAAATGCCTCGTGGGAAGATTCCAGATTCATACTGCATAGCCAGTGCAGTACCTTCAATAGAATTACAGTTTAAAAAGTCATCATCTTCCTGCTTGTATGAGTCTAGTGCTGTAAGCATCAGATAATCACCACTGTCATGTTTTGGATAAGGCGTGGCTATTTTTAATTTCTTTAGTAGCTCAAAGAAATATTCAAGTTTAATCCCTTCAAGAGATTGAATATTAATCTCCTGCATTAAATTTCTGCTCAGTACTCCTCTAGATTTAAATATTTCTAAATCTTTATGGTCTACGATCTTGTTATCAAAAGAACAGCGAACTACATTGGTTAAATTTGTAAACAGCCACTGGATACTGGAAATTACATAGTTATTCATACCGTCAACATCATGGAAGTACAACAAAACCCCAAACTTGTGGTGGAATTGTAAAGCAGCTTTAGTTTGTTTCTCAATATCTTCTTTACTGAGATGTGGCATTATACTGCCATACATGTTTAATACATCAGGAAACGTTGCATAACATCTACTTTCTTTAGTGCACATTTGTCGTATTTCTAACTCTAGTATAATCCAAGCAATAGGAACTTCATATACTGCTTTGTTGTCAATCGTTTCCTTGACCTTACAACGAATGTCACTTGCTATAGATTTCTGTGAGTCATCTTCTTTTCCAGCAGTGGTATTGTCAACTGGAAATAATATACCCTCACGGTTCCAAATACTAATGTTATCATTGGGTTCCAACTGTTGAATTAATTTCTTTACTTCCTCATTTATTTTATCAACATCTTCTAATCTAACTTTGTCAAGATGTGTTCCTACAAAACAAAGGCCTGGTTTACTACTCCTGGTTTTCTCTGAGAAAGTCACAGCTGGAAGTAATGTGTCTGCAAGAACGGAATCTTTTAGTAGTGCTACAAGGCACCTTATCAGATCTTTGTTGGTATAATTCAAATAGTAAGGCTCATAAGATTTTTTTCCTTTGTTGTAATGACGCACTAGAACTCTATCATCAAGTCCAGTGACACAGTTTAATATATTCATGACAACAAATGTAACAGTAGCTGAAGTATTAACAGCTGGTAACATGTTTATGAACTGCGGTTGACCACCAGTGTCCAGTAAAGTGAGGATATCCCATATAGGTGAAGGCTTTTCAAAATCTTCGGTGAAAGTAGGGGATAAAGCATACAAATGTTTTTCAACATCACTACTATGATCAACATGACGTTTGATGTTCAATGTTGATGGAATAGATGGTGAGCACTCAACCTGAACTGACTCACGATCAGCATCAGCATCATCATCATTTTCTACAGTAAAGTCAATTTGCTCAACTGTGTTTTGCCTGTGCTCTTTTTTAATGGGAATAAAATTAGACACAAGGTTGTGATGAAGTCGCAATTTCAGCTGCTTAATTTCTTTTGTTAAATTAAGATCAGTCCATTTCATACCTTGAAGGCTAGCCTTTTTAAACAACATAATTTGTTGAATATTTCCAACTCCTGTGCTATGGGGCTCAGAAATAAATCTTTCATTTTTCAACAACCGAACAAAACTGGTTTTCCCAACACCAGATGCTCCACAAAATAAAATTTTGGCATGCCGTATTTTCATAGTACTGTCCATTTCCTTGGCTTCTTGAATCAGCTGTTTTATTTGAGCATCTGTGTATACAAAATAGTAGAAGTACACAAAAAATGGAATTTTCAATTAGAGTATAGGACCATAGCACATCAATAAAAAGTACTGAAACAAGCTGGAGTAGTGCACGATATTAAAAACAATAGGAAGTGTTACATCATTACTGTGCTCTTTTTATGTAATCTTGAGCACAGTAGAGATATAACACTTCTTATTGTTTTGTGATTTAATATCATGCACTACTCCAGCTTGTTTCAGTACTTTTATTATGTGCTATGGTCCCTACTCTAGTTGAAAATTCCAATTTATTGTGTATTTATTTGTTAACTTTTGTAAAGCAAAATTATTGTAACAGGTGAACCCACACATACTACATCAAAAGAAATAGCGCCGTGTGCCCCAGCTATCAATTATCATCTGAAAAGTGAAGTATCCATTACACTTCATTGTCAGCTATGTTCAACCCGTTACACAGCATTACAAATCAAAAAAACACCTCTGCAATCAAAGTAGCCACTATGAAAAATACAGACGATTTCCGTTACAAAGGGAAGCCATCACATGCTACCGCCAAATCAACACCTTTTGCTGTCAGCCAAGATGATTGGGAGGACACTGGTAAGTCCATGAAGAATGCATTGTATGTACTGCGATATGCCAAAAAGCACATCTAGGGCTGAAGCGACATTGAACAGTGAAAAAATTAAGCCCGTAGCCTTAACTGTAAACTAGTTACACTTGTCTGAAGGCATCAGTCACAGTCAGTAGGTCAAGATCAGTCAGGCAATCAGTCAGTCAGTAGAAAATTCTGTTTAATAATTTTTCCGTTTAATAATTAAAAAATAGAATTCTATAGCAACTTGTTGATAGCATTTCGGGTTGATCTGAAAGCTAGCTTGTTTGGGCTTAGTTTTACCTAACCAATACTGCCTCATTGTCATCAGGGAAAATTGAAGCTAGTTTTCGGGTGATGTTTTTTGTGGGCCACACCTATACCTTTGTGGTCTCTACTATAACAGTACTATCATACTGTATGATGCACACAGTACATACAAGATTATATTCTATTTCAGCTACATGTATATAGCTATGTATGCTCATAATGTATAGTATAATAAATATGTCGAGTACATCACATACCTTCAACAAATTCAAAATGTTTTATACCATCTTCATCTTTATGCTGTTTTTTGATACAATCATAGCATACTTTGTAGGTTCCTTTAGAAATATTTTTGTATCCATATGTGCCAAACTCTTGTTTTTCTGTTGATTCATCAAGTTTTATTGACCAATCTGAGCCCGCCCATAATGAGTTGGGGAATTTCGATGGTTGTAAGCATTCCAAAACAGCACAAACTGAATGCTCACAGCAATCCAACAAATATATTGCCAATCGATATATTGGATATTGCTTTATTACCTATACATAAACACAATATGCATCAATCAGTCAATGATTATATATGACCTTTTCATTCATGTACATATGATTGTATGCTATCTATTAATATTGCCATGCAAAGATATACAGTAGTGTATGCAAGGTGGTGGAAGTTGGATGAATAGAAATACTCATTCAAAAAAGTGGGAGGAAGGTATGCCTCCAGACTTCCTGAAATTTTACTTTATACATATATACTTATAACCATACTGTAACATTTGCAACTGCAAGACAATTTTAGAATTGCTATGTACTAACTTCTAGAGATTGGAGATAGATTTCAACATGCATGCATACAATGACCACAAAGCTCACTCAATAAATTACAGTCAAAATTGTTATATGCCAAATTCTACTTATTATAGTCAAAAATCTTTTAGATAGACCACACTTCACATACTGAACTATGAATCTGGTAATGGACTTTGACATTCTCAATACATTATTAAACTTCCTGTATGTTATTTACCTGATAATGACTGATCAGTTTTCTTACCAAGAAGGAATATTGTATTGGTATGCTACAATATTGTAAACGGACATGTTGTAGCAAAGAGTGACGGGTCTAATTTTAATCTATTCATGTGATTAACTATACTATATTGGCATGCCGTTCTTGTTGACTAATAGTATCACAGTAACTTGTTTGTTTTAGTGTTATCACAAGTAAGCATTGCAAACAATTACATACTTCACTATACCTTTCTATCTACACTTGTTGGAAAAGCAGTAGTTACACTAACATGTAATCCATGCTCATTACCAAATTGTCTTAGATGGTGCCAAAGATTTTTTACACTTCTACTTCTGTCATGATACCACTTTCCTTCTATAAAGAACATTAGTTTTCCTGACTTTTTGCTAATAACTGTTTCACGTGGTACATTATTTTTTAGAATAGGAAACACATTCATTTTGCATGGATCATCGGTGTCATCCAAAAAATGATTTTGCAATTCCAAAAAGTCTCTGACTGATTTTATTACGGAACAGTAGACATGTTCACCATAATCCATAAGTTTCTCTGCTTTCAAAAAATCTTTATCTGTAGATAGGCAATAATAGGCTCTTCTTACACGAGGTTTCAACTTGTTTACAATAAACATGATTATTTGTGTTACTATATCTATAGTTTTCTGGCGTGCCAATGTAAATGGAGAAATAGGAAGAGCTGTACACAGCTGCTGGTTGAAATACTCAGGAATTTTAAAGCTACTGCTTGGAATTTTGGGAACAACAAATATCACGTGAAAGTACTTTTTCAAAAACCAGCACTGTAAAATAGACTGTATGTCATTCTGTTTGTACTTAAGACTTCCATAATCAATAATTACAATGTTGCGAATGTCTTCTCGCCCATCCAGAGAATGTAGAGGACAGAGGATTTCAAGTGTGTTTTCCATAAACTTTGATTGTATCCTGCAATATAGAGAATAGTGAGTGGTGCATTTGTGCTATGCAGGTTTCACAGTTATATCAAATACCAACTAGCATAGTTATTTGTGTACATAACACAATCCACATTAACCAAAAGAACTTACACTGTATACATTGTAAATTGGTAATCTATGTAACTTGCATCTGTTGAATAAACTTAAAATTTGGTATTGGTTCACTGATGTGTAATTGAGCGACATACTGGGAAACATGCACTTGTTCACAGCACTCATGAAAAATTTACTATCATTTCAGTTTTCATATACATCTTTTCAGTATACTTTTCCACATAGCTACAGCTGCTCTATTTGCTAAGCTGTTATACACATATAAAAACATTTGATCATTTCCTCTAAATACATGTATTACCATGCCATGTATGGCATCATCATGAACCACACTAGTGGCTCATAATAGTGGTTCATAATACAGGTCGCCTATGTTGTTTTTTTTGCCAAAATCCTAATAGAACACACACCTAAACACCAGCTCCTCCAACCACAAAAGAAGCCTTAAAAGGTAATTTGGAAGAAGTACATGTCCACTGGAAAATATGAAGGTAAAAGGAACCAAGAAAAGCACTTTTTAAAATAACTGAAATATGCCATCTTGTTCATCTCTCTTGTTATTTTTTCCACAGGGCTGCACTTGTGCAGCTATGTGATCACAGTAAGTCAAGTAGGCAGTGGTACACAACAACATTGTTGCTCTGGTATGAACTTAATATACTGTGGTTAAATATAAGTAATGATATAGGGTTTCCAAATGAATGTGTAAACAAGCGTTAATCGGATGGCTGCAGGTTCGAGGCTACCCAGGTCCAGTCATGGATTTTTTCTCCTTTCTCCACCTTTTCAAACATACTTTCTGTAACAACTTTAAACAGGCTGTAGGACCAGGTGTCCTACAGACCTTCAGCACTTGTGCTGTAAAGTCTTAATAAATAAAAATAAATAAATAAAATAAACATGAATAGATTGGATACTTATTAATCAAGAAACACGTTGGTTACCCTTGAAGAGACTTACAGTAGTCAGAAGATCAAACTACATTAAGAAGTAAATATGGATGTTATCATTGTAAAATTCATTTTATAAAGGTCATGGATGTAAAGAAAGACATGTTATGTAGTTTTATCCCCAAAAAGTACTCACATTTTGCTCTATGATAAACCAGAAGCTATATTGCTGACCACAGCATGTTATACACTGCCTATAGTCAAAGCTGTATAGTACAAAGTACATTCAATAGTAAGGAAACAATATATTGCTCTGATAAAATTCATTAACTACTTATATAACAGCTATAATAACTGTACATGATGACTAACTTGATATAGATGTTTAGTACTGTGTAATATCAAGCACCACCAGCACCTCTTATTATCATGTTAGCTATCCATAAATGGATTTATAAAAAGTAAATAGAATAGTGTAAAAGAATAATTTTAAAAATTAAAACATGGAGATTTGAGATTGCTGAAAAAAAGTAAAGAAACAAGAGTCAAACAAACCAGGTGTTAAACACGGAGATCTCTATTTGGACTCATCTAAACATTAATATAATATATAGTCGGTACTTATATTATCTGCCTTGAGAAACTACTGCTTTTTCCTTAGTCTCCATTGAGTCCAAATAGAGATCTCTCTGTGTTTAACATGCTGGCTTGTTTGACTATCTTGTTTCTTTACCTTTTCCAGCAATCCCTATTCCCATGTATTTTTTAAAATTATTTTTACACTAGTAGCTATAGAAGTCAGGGCTATAAAGGGGTTAGTTGTGGCTGTTGTGTTGCATCAGAGAGGTAATACCATCATGTGCATATGGATAAGTACAAGGTGTGAATATATAGGTGTGAATAATTAAGAAACATTCTGTAAATTAACCAATACCATCTAATAGTAATTTGTTAATTGCAAAATTACATTTGTGACTTGGGAAGAGCTAATTAACAAGTTTCATGCATTGATTAACTGTAGTTGTAAAAGTTGCATACAAGTAACACATTTCCTAAGCATGTTAAATAACAGGCAGAAAATTGTGAAGACCACTACAATTGAAAATGGTATTCGAATATTTGAATAGTCACCGAATACTCGAACAATAGAATATTCGTTTGAGCCCTAATCCAATTCTTTCTCCACTACTGTCATTCGAAAGTAGCACACTTACTTGACTTTTCAACAGATGTGAAATAGACAGTATATAGCTGAAAATGAAGTGTAATATCTACTTCATTTTTTGGTAATTGATAGTCAGGGCATACATTCAATCGTAATGCTGGTTTGATTGCAGCAGCACTTCTGGTACTATTCTTCATTGTATATATAGTGGTTGGGAACATAGCTGGAACTAAGCAGAATGACCACATGGCTTTTCAGCAATTGCATGCATTCAGTCATTGTGTGTGGTGTCATTCTTTTCTTTGATTTGGTATGTATTGATTTACCAGTCACGAATGAACCATATAAATAAACAAAACAATTGTAAGGAAAAAATTAGAAGTGTTACATAGTAAGAATCATATAAATAAAAAGCAATGAAACAAAGGAGGTCATTTGCACCTGCAGCTATACTAGTGAACATGTAATCCCTATATACTTCGAATTCAGTCATGGGTACAATATATTGACAGGCTACATATGACTGAAGTAGATATTAACTTTCTACTAGTATAGTTGCAGGTGTAGATGACCTCCCTTGTTTCATTGATCCTTATTCAAATGTAATATTTTGTATTATATACAAAAAACTAAACTTTAAATTTTAGTAGGGATCATAAAAATTAAAACAATGAACCAAGGGAGGTCACCTGCACCTGCAGCTACTGTACACTAGTGGACAATTCGGGGGTTACTATTCAGTGGACTGGACTACTGGACTGGAACACTGGACTGGACTACTGGACTGACATATTTTTGATTTTTGCACATTCTATGGTTGGATTTATGGAGTCTTGCCAGTAAGTACCCTTAGGGCACCTGCAGCCCACTTCTAAATGCTGAAGACGAACAATGGAATATGCGAAAACTGTCTCTTATCTTGATAATTTTGCTACTGTTCATTATACCACTATACAACACTTATTTCTTACCCTGGTGTGTAGTAATGCTGCAGGCAGTGCAGGGAATTGATTATGACAGCAATAGTTAATCAGCAATTAACTAGCCAGTAGACGGTATCCTTTGAATTATATCCTTAGAGCAAGCTTGAGGAGCAAGCAAGCCAGTCTCGCTGCCAGACTTCTGTCTCAGTGCAGGGGCTTATCAATTAAAGATTATAAGTGCCCATACTGAAAAATTTCTAATTGGTATTAAAGCCCCTGCCCTGAACTAGAGGCAAGTCTAGAGGTCTGGCCATGCTGGCAAGACTAGCTTGCTCCTCAAGCTTGCTCTAAGGATATATCTTGAAAGATATTGTCTACTGGCTAGTTGATTGCTAGTTAACTATTGCTGTCACATTCAATTACTACACACCACGGTAAGGAATAAGTGTTGTTTAGTGGCATAATAAACAGTAGCGAAAATATTAAGAGACAGTTTTCGCATATTCTACTGTTCGTCTTCAGCATTTAGAAGTGGGCTGCAGGTGCCCTAAGGGTGATTACTAGCAAGACTCCGTAAATTCAACCATAGAATGTGCAAAAACCAAAAATACGTCAGTCCAGTAGTCCAGTCCAGTGTTCCAGTCCAGTAGTCCAGTCCACTGAATAGTAACCCCCGGACAATTCAAAGTATAGGGGTTAAATTTTCACGAGTATAGCTGCAGGTTTAGGTGAGTTTCCTTGTTGTCAGTGCTTTTTATTTCTATGATCCCTACTAGAGTTTAAAATTCCTAAGTTGCTTTTTGGTGCATCAGGGTTCTTCCTCTGTAATCAATCCAGTTATACGTAATTTATAAATTATTTCCATTTAGTCAGCATGCACATTGAATGATTTCCATGTAATAAAAACTATACAATGATGTGGTATAGGGATTTTAACATGTTTTAAATCCACAGAATGCTATGTTCTGCCTGTTACACAGCATTACAAACAAGTATGAGAAGTGCCTCCAAAATCAATCCACTGAATTCAGAAATTATGGAAGGTTTTCACACTGAAGCCATGTTGCATTACCGTGAATCAACACCTGTGTGGTAGTGGAGAAAGAAATGAAACACAAAAAGGTCCATAAACTTAATTATTAGTTTCTCATCCTCCTGTACTCAAAATAGCAGTGTGGGAGGGTGGATTTTTATTTTATTTTTTACTAACTAGATAGCTGAATTAGCTAGCTAAAAATACAATTTTCTTAGACTGCTCTAGCAAGGTACTAACTATAAAAGGTGGCCTCCCTTAGCCACCAGGGGTGCAAAAAATCCTTGATGAGGCAAGAAAAACAGCAATGTGGGCAGGGATGAGAAACTAATGATTAAGTTTATGTGGCACTGTAGCTGCTGTGGTTGGTGAAAAGGCACATCTCAGGCTTGAACAGTGAAGAAATCAAACCTGTAGCCTTTAGCTAAGCATGGTTGAGTTACGCTTGGCTGGAGACATTAGTCAGGCAGTCAGTCAGGCAGGTATAGGAAGTCACTTAGAAAGTTCATTTACATAATTTTTTTAAAAACATAGAAACTTGTTGGAAGGTTTTAAGGTTGCTCAGAAGGCATTTTTTGGGCTTAATTTGCCTAACCAATAAATAGTGAAGCTGGTGTTTTAATGATTTTTTGACAGCTAATCAAAGTGCTGGAATTAGAAATTTGTCAAATGCTGGATAGCATTTAATTATTATGTAATAAGCAAGGTTTTTGGTGGTTTTTTGTCATAGTCTTGTGTAAAATAGCTACAGAGTTTTAAAACAGATATTCCCTGAAGTTTGAATTGAAATTTGAATTGAAATGTGGTACGTATTTGCTGAAAATTGTGGGTTGAAATGTGGGTACATTCAATAACTTTGCTCCCACTTAATTTGTACAAATTTTACATAGCAAGACAGAATGCATAAAAGCAAGAGTTTATAACAACTCTTGATAAAAGTCGTTGATCATAAGTTGAGCATACTTATTGAAATTCAAAAGCTTTACCACAACACAAGCAATAGTTACAGTGGTAACAAATTTCTTATTTGCACTTTTGCATAAGGTGTGAATATATAGGTGTGAATAATTATAGAAACAAACTATTAATTAACCACTTCAACCTAATATTGCTGTGTTAATTGTGACTTTCATCAAAAACTAACACAACAACAACACATGGCTCAAAATAGAAAATAACTGCTATTACGAGTGGAGCAATATGTAACTGAAAGTCATATAATCAATGCAACAATGCACTCACAGACAATGGTGTTTAGGTGGGGAGACATCAATGTATCAATGTAATTGCTAAACACTTCTATTCACATGCACACGCACACGCGCGCGCACACACACACACACACTCAAGCACACACACTCAAAACTCAGAGCCGTACATGCAAGAGCATATCAACTAGCAGTTAATGGCTATACAAATGATGCCCTCACACCAGGGGATATCAATCATGTAGTTATCATGACAAACATACTGTATGCACAGTGAAAGGCAAGTCCATTGTTTCAGCATGTAAAAGTATATTGGAGAGACTCAGAGGGTGAGGCTATATCCCATAAATGTGCTTTAGTGATGTCACTGCTTTCTGGCTGGAGACCCACAAGGAAAAATTAGGAATCACCGTAATAAAATTTAATAGTAGTGAAACAAGGTGGTTGCTCATACCTGAACTACTAGTGAATATTTAATCCTTACTTCAGTCTATACCCATGACTAAATTAAGGTTTAAATGTCCACTAGTATTGTATCTTCGGGTGGAGGTAACCTCCATTGTTTCACTACTTTTTATTTCTATGATCCTTAATTGAACTTAAATTGCTTAATCATTCCTTGTACATACTTGTTTGTTTATTATTTGTAACATTATAAAGACTATATGTGAACCCGTGCATACTGCATTAGAAGAAAGAATTACACTAGACTTATTGCTTTCATCCCAACTATATAGCCATCAATTACTGAAATAGTATATAAAGTGGCCATTATGCTTCATTTGCAACTATGTACAGTGAAACCTCACTTAGTGTCCACCTCATTAATAAGGCCACCTTGTTATAGTGGCCAGGTCCAGAAAGTCCAGATGCATCTTCCATACTATTCCATTGATTAAATTTTCGTTAATAGGGCCACCTCATTAATAAGGCCAGTGGCCACATACTACAGGACCAAACTGGTAAACTAACACAATATTCCCTTAATAAAGGGGCCAGCTGAACAGACAGTCAACATATCACTGCAAAAGTTGCTGCTCCTGAGTACCTGCCAAAAGCTATGCCAATAGTTTTAGCAACGTGCTTCATGCTTTTAGCAGCTGCCTTGATCAAGTAATGAATAATCCTATCTGTGAAACCTGCAGTATGTGTATATAGCTGTTACAGCAACTATAGCCAGGTGTTGATCTGTTGAAAACCTTGGTTTCACTGTAACTATGTTCAGCCTGTTTCACAGCATTAGCTATAAGTGAAGAACACTAAATGAGAAAGACCACTCTGATCAATCCAGTCACTACAGAAAATTCATATGGATGATTTTTGCTACAAATGTAGCTAAGTCATTATTATGAATTGACACCTTGAACTGTCAGTGAAGATAAATGGGACACAAAGGAAGACAAAAGTAAGCCGGTCTATGAAGCATGCATTGTAGCTATGTACTGCAGTATGCCAAAGGCACCTGTTGGGCTGGAGCAACGTTGAACAGTGAAAAAATCAAGCCTGTAGCCTAGCTGTCATTGAGTTTGATTGTCTGAAGGCGTCAGTCAGTCAGTATGTAGATACCAATTTTGTAGCAATCTATTGGAAGCATTTTGGGTCACACTGAAGGCGCTTCTCACCATAGTCACCAATATTGGCAATTGTGAGGCTGGTTTCTAGTCAAATTTTTTTTGTACAAACCCTAATATACACTGGCTTGCAAAGCTTTTGCAAAGAAGGTCAGTAAAGCCTGCAGAAAGTCAGAACCTTGAAATAAAAACTATTAGGAATATTATAATGACTTACAGCTGGCATTTGCAGTTAGGAGCCACACTGGCAATTAAGTATCAATTCGATGTTGGAGAAATTAACACCATATACTACCATAGCTTCGACCATAGCTAAGTGAGATGCTTACACAACTTACGTTAATAGAAAGTATCGGCGGTCTTGCTCCGCAGTAACGGCGGCTGCTCCACTACTTTTCTCCAAGCGGCCTTTTTGTGCAATGTCATTAATAATGACAATAAACAATAAACAATGAAACTCCTCCCTCAGTTTGAAAGGGAATTTTTATTTTCACAGCCATGCCTACTCCAGACTGCACTGACGTCACCAATAACGTCAATGCGGTGTTGTTCAACATATATAAATTCAACGAGTCATGACTGCATAATGATGAAGGGAAACTGACCACATAAATGGACTGGTGTACAGGTATGACATAGGACCGTATAGCCGAGGGGAAAATCAGTATTTTGATGTTGCTAAAAATTTTCGCGGATTTGCAGGCATTCCCAAAATATTTTAGAGGTCTACTAATGAATATTTCAAGGATAAAATTTTCGCTGATAACCCCCAAAACCGCGAAATCAGCGAAAATTTCCCCCCTCGAAATATTTTAGGCTATACGGTACGCACCAGCATTTTAGCGCGTGCAGATTTTTAATATTTTAATGCACATGCTACTAAATTAACGTGTTCTTATTAAAGCACACCTTAGGCTATCAACACTGCATTTGATGATGGATATTTGGCTTTGTAGTCGCCGAGGTGCTTGGAGACGAATAAATTTGTCACCTTTAGTACTGCAGCATATTGATAGCAGCTTCATCGCATGGAGAAATTGGGCGTTCTGATCGTTTTCGCCGGTACGTGCTGCACGTAACTTGTGTATTTGTACAGCGATAGCGGTTGTGTATGATAAAATCCTCACAGTATCAGAAAATGGTATGATATATGTTGTAGGTGCGCTCTTGTGGTCGGTCGCATCCGCTCAGGACAGACTACTCATTCCTGGAGATCAGTTCCGATTGGTGGAAGAGTCCAGCCACGTCCTATTGACTTGTACTACTCCGGATAACTCTCCAACAGTTTGCAGTGTTGGTTGGCTGAAAGATGTGGGCAGTAGAGTCCAGAATGATTCCCACTATACTTTGTACTGTAATGGGAGCTTGTTGATCAGAGACATCACCAGGGAGTTGATTGGAGATGGTGCACCATTTCGTTGTTATGATGGTAGTGGAGTATATAGAGATTCTGAGCCTGTCCTTGTGATGTTTAAACGTAAGCTAAAAGATAAATGTAGCTATAAAGGGTACAGTCAAAGTACCTTAATTGTGAGAAAACCCCTGCAAGATGGTTTATGTGTAATATTAATGTTTCGGAGTATAGTTTTGGTGTATGTTTGCAAGTTGCAATTGGACATAATACTTATATATAGGTGTTTGCGATTATGGTAAGGACTTATGGAGTGTACGTTATAGATGTAGGTTCTATCAGTGTATCTAGACCTTCCTTTTTACTTTAAGGAATAAAGAAAAGGCTTAGCCAATGTCCTTCAATCCCAAGATGTAACATGAAGCCTTACTGTATATTAGACTATAAAAATAGGCTTCTGCATCTTGCCACTGGTGTGGTATAAATTATGTTATCAGACCATGTACTCTCATTGAAGTTGTCCAGATAAAAGAATTTGCAAAAGCTATATACGTTTAACCATACCAATAAGAATGTGTCTAGCAGTTGGCTGACCTTTCTTTAACACAGATGAGAGACTTATGGGTTGCGCATACCTTAGCTAAGGTGTTAAGGAGTACAACTATTCTAACCTTTAATCCTCACCCTCTGTGATAATTATAAAGAGCCTAGATTATAGTATGTTCACATTGAGCTGAACTCTGAAAAACAGCTAAAAATTAACAGTGGATTTTTTCTCAACAGAGTTAGCATTTCTGCCAACCAGATGATTATTGGTAACAGCAAAGATGTCAACAACAGACACGTACGGTTTGGCTCCATTACAAGTTCAGGAAAGGGTTCTAATGGAAACTACTTATATGGCTTCTCCATAGGAAATGTATTGTGAAAATTTTGATTGGCCGTAAATATTATGTCAAACATTTAAACAGCAAGATTTTGAAATATTTTTAGTGGATCAAGCAGTACTACAAATGAGCCAAATTTCAAGATCATGTGTAATTGCATCCATGAGTTATTGAATGTTTTTGAGGATTCAGCTCAACGTGAACATACTATAAGATATACTGTAATTTTGTGGTATGATACACCTGTATGTATAGTGCTTTGATAACCATACACTGAATCATCCTATTGCTCTGTTTTGGTAACTGATGTCTGTGTGTATGTATGTGCATACATACATACTTGATGATACACAACCAATTCTATAAATTTCAAGAACTGCTAGGCCAGGTTAAACAACTGCCATTTTGTTCATAGCACTATAGCAAGCTTTTGCAAGTACTAAAAGTGGCTCTCTAGTGGTGTCTATAACTTATTACATTGTAATAAATTATGTTAGACTATAATACAGCTCATTTAGAGGTTTACTAAATCACTTAGTCACCTGACATGTTAACTTAGTCACCTGGCCTCAAGCTACGTATTTTTAACAATTATAATTGTAATAATTGTGTAATTAGCATTACAAATATGGAATCATGTAATTTAATACAATTATGCAGTTATAGTTTTAACATAATACAGTAGCTAGTCAGCTAGCTTGGCATGTGACATACGATGGATATAGAATGATATATGACAGATATACATACTGTAGCTAAGTTTAATCGTCACTGTTACTGATGCTTGAGCAACTCTTGAAATTAATAGTCACAGAATCACAGTGGTGAAATCTGAAGTTTTCAGGTAGGTGAAAATGCTGTATCTGTTGTTGCTGGATGAAGTTTGGTTTGCTGGTGTGTGAAACAGATTCTTCCTGCAAAACACATCTTCTTTGTACAATTTGGAATGCCTGACAGTTTTTCACGCTGAACTTTACTGGTCCGTTAGTATTATCTCACACCTTCAGTGCTAAGATGACTAATCCTCTCGTTGTTCATCAGCATCACTATTAAAAAACCAGGTGGAATTTGTTGATCTGAGAGAATGATTTGTTTTGTACCCAGGTATTTCTGCAGCTTTGCATAAACGTGCCACTGTTCCAACAAGACTATTGGTGCAATAGAGTACCAACACCCATCCTTGGGTTCCTTCAATGATGTAGATAGAAACAATTTGCTGGGTGGTCATTTGGACATAAACTATTATACAATTTGAACAGTCTCACAAAACAGTGCTTGGGTTGCTCAAGATTTGCATGTTGCATGACCACTTTGGGCTTCTGCCCTTGATCTCCTGGTCAATTTTTTGATGAATCTTCTCTGTAAATGAGATATGGTCATTCTCCTGGATTTTCGACTACTTGTATGAAGTCTCAATTGACGATGCTCTTAACCACTTCTTAGAGCAAACTATAAGCCATTAAAAAATACAATAGTATCAAGCAATGACTGTGGTGTGGCATCTTCCAATAGTTTCTTCTCCCACAGTCAAAGGTTCAGCTTGCTTCTGTTTTGAACCAACTCCAGCACTCTGCAGCCTTTTCATTTCAGCATCCAGTGAGCTCTTAAAATCTGCAAATGCCTTATCATTTAAAAAGTTGATATATAGCTTACCATTCCATCTCAAGTAGCACTGTAGTCCGTAACAAATATGATACAAAGTGTTAGAAGGAAACTCACTAGCTTCAAAGTATTCCTCTGCATTGTTGCTGGACAAATTGGGAAGTGCGTCTAATCTTTCAGCTTGTTCCTGACGGCAAACCACAGCGCTATGTATGAAAATTATCTTCATGGACAAAACTTTAAAAAGGTAGAAAGTTGAGGAACTGTTGTTCTTCCTGTTCCATTCCTCACCACACTCACGCCTTTACAGGTGTTTTAAAAATCGTTGCTATGTGAATGTTGATAAGTGTAAATAAATTAGATGCCGCAACCAATGGGAACTAAGCGATTTAGTAACCCTCAGGCCCTTAGTAGCATCCTCGCTTTGCTTGAGACGCTACAGCATTGGACCTTTGGGTTACTAAATCGCTTAGTTTCCTTGGTCTTGGAGTCTAACTTATTATTTAGATACGAGGCATGTATGTCAACAATTTGCAATAATTGTGTTAATGAGATGTACTTGTTCATATTTGGGTGTTTTGTCAGTATAGTTGTGTACCATATTCTCTGTGTACATGATTTGTGTGGGATGATCAAAGTACTTTGTTTCCTTTGAAACTAAAGCACAGTTAGTTTTGTGGCTCTATGGCTGTGTATACAAGGTGTAAACAACATGGATTTTTTATGTACTGTAATGCTTTATCATACAGTACGATAGTACTGTATATTAGGGATCATGGAGAATAGGAGTTTTTTGCCCAATTATATCACCCCAAAACAAGCTTCACTTTACCTCTATAACAGCTTGGCAGTATTGGATAGACATAGCCAACCCCAAAAATGTTTTCAGACACACTCTAAACCCTTCCAGCAAGTTTCTATGAAATTTTTGTATTTAACAGAATTTTCTGCTGACTGACTGACCGATGCCTTCAGCCAAGCGTAACTTGACTTTGGCTAGAGTTACGGGCTTGATTTCTTCACTATTCGACGTCGCTTCTTCTCGAGATGTTCCTTTTTGCCGACCGCAGTAGCTACAATGAGTACATCATGGACTTACAGTACCTTTGCCCTCCTTTGTGTCCCATTTCTTTTCGCTGACACCATGCAAAGTGTCAATTCACGGTAGCGTGCAATGGCTTCTCAATAGTTTACTATGAAAAGATCGTCCCTATTTTCCGTAGCGAGTGGATTGCTTGTATAGGCAGTTGTCATACTGCTCTTTGTTTGAAACGCTGTATAACGTAGCTTGAAACAAAGCGTAACAGCTACTTCACTTTTCATTAATTGTGGATAGTTGGGGCACACATCATTTTTTCGTAGCGAGTGAATAGCTTGTAGAGGCAGTTTTTGTACTGTCTTTTGTTCGAAACGCTGCGTAACGTGTTGAACATAGCTTGACATAGTCTGGCAGCACCCACCCCTTCGCATAGAGTAAGGGTCTGGTGACCATACTATACAGTACTTGTGTGACAGGAATTCAAATGTGATTTCAAATTGCGCGTGACGTAATAAATTACCTGTTTGGGCTGTTGTAACTCGGCATAGAAAGCATAAAACTTCAATACTTCTCAGCGTAAGTCTTTACAGCATGTGTATCTCAGAGTCTCGCTCGGAGAGTATCAGCTGCTTTCCAACTATTCCGAATTCGGTCACCATGGTTATTGTGTTATTCATGGTGCAAACTACACGTTTTACGTCACAAATATTTATTTAAACCGGATACTGCGATTTGATTGGCTACACTACTATAGTGGTAGCAGCACAAGTACCATATACGACGGTCACCAGACCCTTACTCTAAAAGCGAAGGGGCGGGCACTGCCAAACTAAGCTTGACACGAAATGTAACAACTACTTTACTTTTCGTCAATTGATAGTTGGGGTGTATCTAGACGTTATTAATAATGTCAGGTGACATTCATTCTTCTGATACAGTATGTGCAGGTGCACCAGTCACATTTTATGTTACAATAAAAAGTAAACAAACAAGTGCAATGAAAAATTAGGAATTTCAAGGGATCATAACAATAAAAGGTAAGGAAACAAGGGAGGTTGCCTATACCTGCAGGTATGTCCACTTGTATATTGTACCTGTAGCTTGTTTCCTAACTTTTATTTCTGTGATCCCTGATTGAACTTGAAATTCCTAATTTTTCATTGCACTTGTTGAAATTAGAATAGAGCATTGTAGGAGCTTTAATGACACTGCAGCAAAATGGCTAACTGTATGTAGTATGCACGGAACATAATATTGCTGGAGTGCTTTAAGATATGCTTGTATCTACCCATATAGTTCAACCTGTAGTGGCGAATGTTACTGTTGCTGAAGGAGATAATACTGAGCTTACTTGTGATGTGGGTACAACTCTTCAGGTTCCATTAGAGTTCCAATGGTTTAGAAATGGAGTGATGTTGGAAGATGAAAGGTACACAGTTATTGATGAATTATATTATTTAGATACAGTGTACAAATTGGTGACATACACTGTAAGTAATATTCACTGTAGCCAGATTATCAAAATGAGTGAGCACAGTGATTAATATTTTTGTTCTTTCTTATAGCATGATCACAGACAAGTAGTACAGTATATAGACAAACTGCAAAAGCTAAGGAACATGTGAAAGTAACTACTACAATAACCACTGCAGAAAGTAACTATAGGTTATAAGTAACATACAAGTAACTAGTTACTATAGGTAACTACCCCAGCAACTGCAACTGTATCTCATGGGCTTGATGCTTGGGTTAAGAGCTACAGAGAACCTTTCTTCTGGTAGTTTCAGAGTACAGAAACATACAGTAACACAAACATCAGATGTAAGCATGCTATTGTGATTTGCTTTGTACAGAGAATAATAGTTCAAGCATTATGAGAGATTGCCTTTTGGTGGTTTTAAAGAAGGCCCCACAACAACTAAACAATCACAATATTGAGAAACTCTAGTAGAACAGATACACTCTAATAGAACATTCAGTAAATACAGCAAGCCCCAGTTCCAATTATGTAATATATATATATATATGCTAGTGTTGGGGCAAGCTGAAGAGAAGATGCAGCGTTTAAAAAGCCAGAATTCAAAAAAAGGAGCCACTTTGATATGTTGATGCTTTTTTTTATTTATATTGCAGCCCACCACCTCTGATTTCACTTTTTTCACCTTGGTTGTTTTACAAAACTGTAATACACCCCTGTACTATTGATGAAAAAAATAAGAGTGAGAAATCAATTTTTCCAAAATTTTATGCAAAATTGTATTAGCAAAATTTACAAATTACACGATGGACCAGCCCATCTACTCTGACTAGCAATATAGGATATTTTCCTATGACGATTATTGCACATAACATATCACGATACGATATATATCACGATATACAGCTCATCACTCAGCTAGCATATTTACATTGATGACATTTGTTGCAGTGGTGTACTAGAAGTACAATACAACATGGTACATGAAACATTGCAAGCTCTTTTATCACAAAAAAGTACAGTGTACATAATTTCTTGGGTACATTTTTCTCTAATTATAGCTAAAATCTATACCTAGGCTTATATCACGATATAAAGATTCTATATCATATCACGATATAAAAATTTTTATAGCGATGTTTCAATGTATATCACATATCACACATCACTAACTCTCACAATAGCAAATCTGCCAAAGAATTCAAATTTAGTATGCATACCATATTTGACTGACTAATTTCTGCCCCTGGATAGTAGTCGCTAGTCGCTCCACAGCCTAGAATTATTGTCAAAAGGGTCACCCTTGGATAATAGTCACAGCTTGTATCTAGATATACTGATGTAAGTGTTGATATGACACGTATGAAGTAGAAAGCCAGGAAAAGGAGTTGTTTTAACCCTTAAACCCGCAGCTGTTTTATAAAACGCAAACACTGAAAATGCATAATCCAGTTAACTGGATCGCATGCATGCCTTGTAAAACTAAACTCTAACACAAAAACTGTTAAAGCTATCTAAAAACAACAAACATCATTTTACTCACCATTAAATTTTGGTTTAAATGGCCCCATACTTTGTCACGTTGACCTTCATCCAGCCCAGAGATACTCGCTTCACTTAGAAAGAGCACAAGAACTATCCCTCCGTCTTCCTTCTTCACATAACGATACACAAAGGGTCATAACTCGGCCGTACTTTGTCGTGTCAATTTTTGCTTGGTGTCATGTTACTCCTCACATGATGGCAATTCAGTTGATATATAGGTATCACGTGATAATGTCACTGTCGAACGAGCGCAGTGGAGATACGAACGTGGAAGGACTGAAAATAATTCAGCGCATCGTGGTGGGTGAGCTCTTTGTATGTTGAAAGTTTATATACTGGCAGATAGCTTACTCTTTGCCAATTAATAAAATCTGTTTTTCAAAGCGATCAGATAAACGCTTCATGAGATATGCTTGTTTGTAACCACCTATGTAGATTAGCAAAAGTATTGTGCATTTTCAATTTGTTTTTTTTATCAAATCCAGTTTTCTGGATTATGCGGGTTTAAGGGTTAAGCCAGGAAATAGAGTTTTTGAGAGAATTTAAAATGAATGATAGTAATTAAAATGATTTTAATAAACAAGATTAGTCACTCGTTAATCCATATACATATAAAAGCCATTGGCTGCTGCCACACAAGCCCATAGTAGTCGCCCTCGCATCATAGTAGCCACAAGTTTTTCCTTGCTGTAGCTGTACCTGTATGGCTATTTCAAATGTGGTGTACATGTGGTGTACAGGTGTATATATTTCAGTTAGTTGAAGTGAGAGTATATATAGTAGTTGTATACAAACAATATGGCATGAAATCTTACACATTGCAGGTTTACCGAGTTGTACTTTGAATCAGTAACTGGTAGTCAATCTGGCAACTACAGCTGTACTGTAACTATTGGTGATAATGTTGCTATGGGATATGGGATACTGACTGTGACTTGTAAGTTTGTAATGCAAACATGTGACAAATGTTCTGTCATTCCATTTGTTGCCTCTTGTACTATAAATTCTATATCAAAGAAGATGTATTTATTTATAGTCAAAATGTTTGGAATCAGTTTCAGTGCTGAGGACAAATAATGTCAGCAAACATGTTTGAGGTTTGGGAGAAAAAAATTTAGGCCTAAATGTTTCCAAGGATGTCTAAAGTATAGTGAGGTACTGACTCTGTTTCCAGGATATAAACGTCACAGGTTTACACAGAACAGTGAAAATATTGTTAACTGAAGTATCTAGCTACAGATGTATGTACAGTATTCACATATGTTAATTCTACTTATAGACATTTATATCACAAACAGAGGAGATGCAAATGTTGTGACCAAACTGGGTAACCCTGATCAGATTATATTCACCTGTGTGGCTGAAGGATATCCTGCAGTACACAAAATGTGGTGGGATGTTCCCTTTAATGGGACTGTATTGAATGAGACAAGAATTACTAATACGGCAGCTATTTCTACAATACAACTAAATGGCACAATAGAGTATAAACACTCTGGCCAGTATGTATGTAGTGCCAGTAACTCAGTGATTGAACGCTCCCTAGCATTCCAGGTGGTAGTGAAAGGTGAGCTGTTGTGTATATGCATACAATACATACATACAAGTGTTAGGAGAATTAGAAATTTACGTTTAAGTAGGGATCACAGATAAAAAAAAGCTATGAAACAACTGAGGTTATCTTCACCTGCAAATATATTTAATTCCTACTTCAGCCTTTCAAATAGCTAGTATTGAAGTAGGAATTAAATGTTCGCTAGAGTAGCTGCAGATGTAGATGATCATGACATCCCTGCTTTCATTGCTTTTTGATCTTTGATCTTTACTAAAATTTCCTTACATTTGTTTGTTTACTTTTGTAGCATTCATAATTCATTACTATCACATACCGTATCGAAGGAATTGGGCATTTTGCTTTAGCTCTAGCTATGTTCCATTCGGTATACAGGTGTAAAGTGTTGCAAGCAAAGAACAGTACAAGAAGTACCTCTGCAACACACTACAGAAAATAAAGCACTGCAAAGCCATGAATTACCACCAATGTATCAATGCCTACATGATAGTAGGGAAAGAAATGGAGCACAAATACAATATAATACAATACAAAGGAGGACAAAAGTACAGTGTAGGTCCATGATGTGTGCATTGTAGCTGCTGCTGTTGATGAAAAGGCATGTCTCAAGCCAAAGTGATGTCAAACAGTGAAAAGATCAAGCTTGTAGCATTCGAGTTATGCTGGCTGGAGGCATCAGTCTGACAGATGTGTAGTCAGTCAGTCAGTTAGTAGAAAATTTTTAGTGAAATAATTTTTCTTTGAAATTTCATAGAAACTTTTTGGAAGGGTAAAGAATACGTGTATGGTCTTGGCTATAATATTGCCAAGCTGTTACAAAATGAAAAAGTAAGATTGAATTTGGTTGGGCAAGAAAGCCATGGTCCTTACTGTACAGTTACTACCATAATGTATAATTTTACGTTCACGTGCTTATTCATTCAAAATTGTAAGTATAACAACTGTTGGGACTATCATAGAACCACAACTTATTCACCAATATGCAGTACTTGTGGTAGATGGAAGTCACATCCAAAGCCTCTTTCCATGTCCACAGCCTGACAACTGTGCAGAGATTTTGGCAAAGGTATATATTGGCTAGGGAGAAATCCTATCCTGTAAGCAACTGCATGCAGCATCCTGTGTTGTCACAAGCAGGAGGGATATGGGAAGAACCTCAGTGACTGACATGTAGCTCAGGGAACACAATTCCTATCATTGACACTGAGGAGAAGACAAGTCAACTATAACCCTCTGTTTTCCTAGTTGGTGTACCACTGAAGTTTTGTCATATTGAAATGAACTACTCTACTCTTTACAGACTACCTGAAAGAATAGCACTATACCTGTCATGACTCTTGTGTGTTTATGACACAATTTATGTGTTATAAATTCATTCAGTAGTGCTACATAATAATACAGGTATGCCAAACAAAGTCCTCCACCTTCCTGCAGTCATACACTCCTAAAGTGTCGGCTGATCCCATGCCTTTCAAAGTATCCATCACTTAGAACCCCATTAGCCCCTTACTATATGATACCCAAAAAACTAGCAGTTCCACCTCAGCTTAAGATCATTCCATACCTTCCAATACATACTACACCTGTACCACCAAAATATCCAACAGTTCTGCACCTCAGCTGTAGTATTATCCCACATCTGATGTAATAGCTGTTAGAGTAACACTTTCTGGGAATTATCTTTCTGCATTAAACATGTTGCCATTTGTACATTCTAGTACAGTCACACAACCTGCATGATCATACAGTATAGTAGTACTGTATATTAGGGATCATGGAGATTTGGGTAAAAAATTCACCCAAAAACCAGCTTCACAACTCCATCCTGGCACCTTGGCAGTATTGGTTAGGCACAGCCAAGCCCAAAGGTGCCAATCCCAAAGGCTTCCAATAAATAGTTACGAAATTTAAAAATATATATATTCAATGAAATTTTCTACTGACTAACTGCCAGGCAGGTAAGCGTAACTTGATAACGGCTAAGGCTATGGGCTTGATTTTTCACTGTTCGACATCACTTCATCCTGACACGTGCCTTTTGGCATACCGCAGAACGTACAATGCATGCATCTTGGACTTACCTTTGTCCTCCTGTGTGTCCCATTTCTTTTTGAGGTGTTGCTGGATTCGCAGTGGTGTGATGCATGGCTTCCCAACAGCACGTTTGTAAACAGGAATCGTCCATATTTTCCGTGGTGAATGGACTGATTGCAGAGACAATTCTAACACTGTTTTTCGTTTGTAACGCTGTGTGACGAGCTTAACATAGCTGAAAGCGAAGCATACTTTTGGGGCAGTAATTGATAATTGGGGGGGGGGGGGGGGGGCACGGATCATCTTATCAGTTTCGAGGTGACTAGATTGTTGCAGAGGAACTTCCTTCTACTGTTTTTCGTCTTTAGCGCTGTGTAATAGGCTGAACATAGCTGAAGGTGAAGCGTAATGACCACTTTTGAAGCAGTTTTTGATAGCTGGGGCACGCATTCAGATGAAAACATTAATTCAGGTGCCATCCTTTCTTTTGATGCGTGGGTTCACCAGTCATAATAATGTTACAAAAAAGTAAGCAAACAAGTTTAAGGAAAATTAGAAATTTTAAGTTCGATTAGGGATCATAGAAAATAAAGGTAGGGAAACAAGGCAGGTCGCCTATACCTGCAGATATACTAGTGAATATTTAATCCCTAATTCAGTCTTGGTTATAGACTGAAGTAGGGATTAAATGTTCACTAGTGTATCTGCAGGTGTAGGCGACCTGCCTTGTTTCCCTACCTTTTTTTTCTATGATCCCTAATCGAACTTAAAATTTCTAATTTTTCCTTAAACTTTATGCTTTACATGAAAATTCTGTGACAAATTTTTTGTCTAAACGTTCATCTGTTTTCACTATGAATGTTTGTCATAGATTACATGACTGGTTGCAAATACAGAACACTCCTCATATAATATGTACTCAATATACATACTATACATTTGCAGCTCATAAAACTATGTATTACTGTTACACAGGACCACCACACCCCCCTGATCAACTCTCATTATTGTCACTGTCAGCATATGAGGCTCAAGTATCATGGGTAGTTGTGTTTGATGGTAACGATCCAGTTGTGATGTATCACATCTTTGTGTGGAATAGTGATGTCAATGTGAGTTTGTGTGTGCGTGTGTGTATGCATAGCTAAATATGGTAAAGAATAGAAACATCCATAAACTGTGAAACCAAATAATACACTAACTGCTATACCAAGAGTACATAATAAACATAGGGATGGAAAGTGTCTAACTAGGACACTTTCAGCCACAATTACTGCATAGTATAGAACATCCACACATCAGTAGAACAAAAATTTTACCTTATTCAACACCTATCAACAACACTCAGCACCTATCAACAGATCTCTATCATCAGTAAAAGTGTTAATTTGTTCAAAGATTGTTGTTTATTCATTGGCAGTTAGACACTCTCCCTCCCTATTTTTATTATGTACTCTTGCTTATACATACTTTGGCATACGCTGTGTGTTTCTTTAAATCTAGTTTACTGTCAATTCTACTGAACCGATGGTCTTATTAACACATCTCCTGCCAAACACTTTATATTGGTACCAAGTTATGGCTGAGAATGGAGTTGGAGTTGGAAACTTTAGTGAAGCAGCAGAATTTTTTACTCTTTCACTTTCACCACCATCCCCTCCTAGTAATGTAAATGTGATGTTAATCAGTAGTACCTCAGTCAACATTAGCTGGGAGGTTAGCAATTGTGTATTTTTGCAGTACTAATTCCTACACATATACATGTCGGGTTTTTATAAAATTAATTTTAGTGTTTTTGGGGTAATTCGCTGAAGCCTGAAAGTTAATATTTTGGTGCCATGATAAAAATATTGTCATATGATTTTGCAAGGATCACATGCAGTTCCGTCACTAAGCACTCTGAGAAGGTGCGTTTGCCTTACCAAAGCTGTATCCGGTAATGTGAGTTGAAGCTAAAGGTGCAGATAAGAAAGTTGTTCGTGATTACTATGATTGCAAAGTATCAAGTCTTCAGGTTGTCCAAAATAAGGCTCAATCAATCAGTTCCTTAATATCTTATCAATGCTTTCACTATCTTATAATTGTCTTCTCGATAATATCTCATGTGATCCTCCTCAGTGACCAGATATCATCACTCTAGGATTGCTTCCTTTAAATGTCAGAGCTTAGGATATGCTGTACAGTCACAATGCCCTGGCTATCCGGCATTGGCCAGACAATTACCTATATTACTGGACATTTAGAAGATCATAGCCCATTCCATTGTGTCCACTTACATGAAATTGCATACATAGCAAAACATACAATACTTACATGTGCGTATATCACATGCTGTTATGTAGTTTCAATACTGCAACATAGGTACATTAGTGGTCACACCCTTGGGTAACAAGAATGTACAAAATCTCATAGCAACCTAGGGACTATACTCATTTGATTGATGTGACACTGTATATACTGTACATGTGTGTCTTCATTATGGTCAAACATCCTTGCAATCTGACCAGGTTTTGTCCAGTCTCCAGACTTTGTCATGAGTTCTGTTGGTATGTATCTGTCCGGTCATCTCCCAACAAGTCATAGATGGCCCAGGTTTGAACCTTTGGAAAAATGGATAGATAAGTTCTAGTTCTAAAAAGCCAGATGCCCAGTTAATACTACCCTTGGTATAAAATGAATACAGTGCAGCGTTGTGTAGGGACTAAATCAACAATGTATTCATTACAAAATAATACCATGAAACTAGCTAATTAGTCTTTGTTTTGTAATAACGTATATAGATATTTTGTATTGTAATTAAACTTATTTCGTAATTAACTAATTATATTGCATTACAATGCACTGCTAAGAAGCATATCTCAAACAAACCACTGTAAATTACAGGTGTACAAATTATGCAAGGAAGTATCTCTTCAATGATTTTATAGTTTGTCTATCGTGTTTTCTTACACAAATCCTCTAGACAAAGCTGCTAAGCTGTTGTCCATCATACACAGTGTTGGGCAAGTTATTTTTTAAAAGTAACTAGTTACATATTACATATTACTTGCAACTGAACTATTTAGTTACAGTTACATATTACCCATTAAAAAAAGTAACTATAATAATATTACATTACTTTGTGTCCACAACCTTAAGCTATCACGTGTGGAACTACCACCTTATCACGTGACATAATTGTGTTGTTGGACAATGTGCAAAGCTTGGTTATAAGTAAGAAGCTGGTGAATAAGCTTCATTCAGTAGGCTTCATTACTTTGTTGTGGCTAGGTGTTACTCAGTGGAATACTAACGAGATTAGTAACTTCGTTACTTGTAGTAATAATATTACGTAATATTAGATTCGTTACAGTAACTATATTACTTAGGTAACCCGTTACATTTGTAAGTAAGTAACTAGAGTTATATTACCTGTTTTTATAGCGTATTTCATTATATTACTTAGTTACCACAAAAGTAACAATATTACATAACGCGTTACTCCCAACACTGATCATACACATAAGAAAGGGACAGGCAATTTGTAGAGGTATACTATTCTGGATAGCCTGCAAGGCTGCAATGTCATTTTCAGTACAAGGCTTGCAACTAGTGCTGTTCGATAATTGTGAATAATCGATTATCGTGAAAAGTCGTTATTGTGAAAATTTTCAATATCGCATTATCATGATAATAAGAAATTTCTGGATACTTCTGTAAACTGCACGTGGCCAAAAATGCTACAATTCTAGGTATAATTCTAACGAATACTTTTAATGTTTTGTCATGATACTGGTTTCCAGATATAGCTATAAAACAAGCACAACTGCATAATGAGTGACACGATGATAATTTATTAGAGACATTTACAGTATCTAATTGATATTTAGTTTGTAGTCAAGTATCGTGATAATCATGATATTGAGGTACATTATCGCAATAATAAAAACTTCATTATCACACACCCCTACCTGCAACATCGTTTTCAGTTGTTGAACACCTGCTAAGCCAAATGGGAAAATTGTAGTTATTGTTATTACATGTAGTTAAATAATTATTAAACTTAAAAGAGTTATGAGGCTGATTTACTTAGGACAATGTATATTATACTATTACAGATTCCAATGTTCAACTCCAGTGTAGGAACTATTTGGTACACATATGTACAGTACAAGACTTATATGCACAGGCATAAGCGTTTAATGAATGAACTGATAATCCGCAATGAGACTAGTGTTGTCATTGAGAATCTGGCCAAGGGCACAGAGTATGTTTTCAGTGTATGCTTGGGTAACAAGGAAGGAAAAGGACCTTGTGAAGAAATATCAGCAACTACACTCACAACAGGTAACCATTGTAAAACTTACATACTGATTACATACATACTGATTAGGACTGAGCGATACTGCCATTTTAGTATCACGATCGATACTAAAGCCACTATTCACGAACTGAATAGTTCACGATACTTACAAATAAGTCAATCATAGCTGGTGCCACATAATGTATTGCTTAGCATTCCTGCAGGAAGTCCTTATAGGTGATAGCAAACTAGCCACTATCATCCTTGTTTACAGTAACAGTTATTGTAACACATGCTTTGAGGCTGTTATGGTGTTCACACCTCTCTGCAGGGGAAACCAGATAGGTGGTCTTTATCATTTACAAGGATTCTTAGCCAACTACTGCATAACAAATGGATTTTTAATGATAGTAATGTACAAGCATGGTATCACGATAATTAATAACAAAGTATCGCGATATCGATACTTTCAAAATATCGCGATATATCGCTAAAACGGTAGTATCGCTCAGCCCTAATAGTGATACATACATACATACATACATACATACATACATACATCAGAGTACAATATAACGGTCGGCCCTCGGCCATTTTCCGACCAAGTGATGCTGTTGACCGATCAATGTAGCCGTTGGTTGGCCATTTGTGCCGATCAAATTTTTTACAACTGTAATTCTTTATTATTAGTCTTTATAACATGTATTATTATAGTTATTATTATTGTCGTATCGTTAACTTTCCTTACCGAAGCTATTTAATCACTACGTGAAGTCTCGATCCCTTCGAAGCATCGACTCGATGCGCATGCGTAAGCTAGAGCACTGCACCTCATATTTACCCAAATTATTGATTGTGGGTTACTGTCGATGTTGTGAAGAAGCGATCAGTACACTGACTACACGAGTGGCGCCTTCCAAGAGAAGAAAAGAAAGTAATGTTTGCGAAGTGGAGGTACGATATTAAGTATAAGATGGCCATTTCGTGGTTATAATCTGTAGAGATGCAGTGGCTGGAGAAAGTGGAATGAAAGTCATGCGATAAAAGTGTTCTGCACACGGAAAGTTCGAGAGTAAGTTTTGATCTATTGCTATTCACAAGAGAAACTTTAGCAATAGCTAGTTGATAATTCAATCTGTGCTGACTCAACACTACTTGTAACAATGCATTTAGCCTAGCTAAGTCTACAAACTGGCTGTACAATACATTGATTCATAGTAAAATATGTATGCAGCAACACAAATTTTGTACATGTATTACTAATAAACAATTAATTCTCTGTAAAATGCATGTGCATAAAGTTCAGTGATAAATAGCTGAAAGTAGTCTCAGATTCAATCTGAGTGATCCTTTTCCAAAAATTTCCTGGGGGGGCATGCCCCCAGACCCCCCTAGAAGGCTTGTGCTTTGCACTGCGGGGTGTGCTTCGCACACTAGGATAGTACACCTCTATCTTATGGCCATGCAATTTCAGAAATGGCCAATCAAATTTACTTTTGATTGGCCATTCTGTCCGAGAAATAATTTTCCCTTATATTGTACACTGTACATACATACATACATACATACATACATACGTACGTACGTACGTACGTACGTACGTACGTACGTACGTACGTACGTACGTACATACATACATACATACATACATACATACATACATACATACATACATACACATACGTGTAAGTTGGAACACTCGTAGTCACAAAATAATATTGTTTGCCCACTTAATTTTGTGTGTGTCCTTTTTTAGTTCCTTCTATACCAGTTGTCAGAACAGAAACAATCAGTATGAATTCCATTCGAGTGTCATGGAAGGTTGAAGATGATGGGGGGCATCCCTTACTGAGATACTCATTGAGGATGTCAACAGACCTAAACAGTGTAGGAGAACTAGTACTATACAGTGAAACGGTACAACACAGATCATATTTGGTGAAGGATCTAATACCAGGAACTAGTTACTGGTTTAGTGTGGTAGCTCATAGTAGCAGTGGTGACAGTGGTATGGGATGGTCAGAAGAAACTACCACCAGTCCATGTTAGTGAAATACAGTGTATGTATGTATACATGTGTATTAGGTGAAACTTGCACAATCTCCTATTGGTACAGTGTGAAGGTTCTTGAGTGTACCTTGAACTTTTAGCAAGAAATTAGTTGAAAATTATTCAAATGTGTAAATATCTGAGTTTGTAATGATTGCTTTCCACGTTCACATTGCCTAGTCTGGCAGCACCCACCCCTTTGCATAAAGAGGAAGGGTCTGGTTACTCTAGCATAATGGAGTTGTGACAAAGGAATGTAATTAAGCAGTGTCATTACAAGAATAGCATGACGTAAGTAGTTTTTAAATCTGGATAATAAACGGCTGCTAATGCAGCTATACCCCTGTAGGTACTTACATTACCATATTCTTTAGGCAGCATCATGAGTACATCAGTTCCAATTACAAGACTCTTTACTACCTCCACCTTTTGCTCTTCTATAGAATACCCTATTTTTGACTATAATCTTAACGCATACTTACAAAACTTTGTGACAAATTCTTCCACATGTTACAGTATCTATGGTAACTCTATATTTGGTGTTACCTGTTTTCTGTAACACACTACAAATTTTGAATGCTAGAGTGACCAGATCCTTCCTCTTTATGCGAAGGGGTGGACGCTGCCAGATTAGACATTGCCTGGGTTTATATTGATTCAGTCAATATAGCTGAATGACTTTAGTGGTTAACACTTTCTAATTTCTTATTTACAGATATGAAAAAAGAGTAAACAAACAACTATAAAGAAAAGTTGGGAATTTTAAGCTCGATTTGGTATCATAGAAAAGAAGTAAGGAAACAAGTGGAGGTCACCTACACCTGCAGATATAGTAGTGGACATTTAATCCCATGACTGAAGTAGGGATTAAATGTCCACTGGTATACCTGCAGGTGTAGCATACTGATGGGCATAACGATACACACTGGATTCAGCACATAAAAATACTGAACATGCTTTTGTAAATATTTTGTGAATATAGTAAACAACATGAGGACAGTAATATTTTGTTTCTTTGATTTTGTATCTATGTGATATGGCTTTTAAAATAAGTTAGATCCTATTAATGAAGTATACCTTAGCTACACATTCACGCCCTTTGTAAAGAGGTGACTGCTAAATGGAGGATTTACAATGGTATATTTAGACGCCTGTATTGTATTTATGTGTATTCTGTTAGATCCTCCTGAAGCACCAACACTGGTAAAGGTGAAGTACAGTGTTGTTTCGTGGTCTACTAATTCTGTCAAGACACTACCTGCAACATTTTATGTTGTTGAAGTTGTCAAAGAGACAGATGACTGGACAGGAGCAGTTGTATTCAGAACAAGAAACCTGATGGTCAATCTCACTGGAATGTCAACTGGTCAAAGGTATCGTGTTAGAGTAAGGGCTGGTAATAGTGGAGGATTAAGTGACTGGAGTAACCCTGTGATCTTCACTGCCACTAATTCACCAGCTAGAATGACAGGTACTTAACATAGTAGTGATCTTATGTATTTGGTTGATGTAGTTGTGCATTTCAGTGTTTTACACAAGCACAGATTTGCAAAGTCCTTTGACAAAACGACTGTTTTTTCTGCTAATAATTCTGTTAGAGCATTTTGTGCCAAGTTTCTTTATCATGGCTTCACCTACGTACGTGTTATTCTTAGTAACTGGCAGTCTTCCTGAGACAGATATTCTTGTGTGTTTACATTTATGTTCTATGTACATACATAGCTGCTAGTTCATCATCATCATCATCGGATAAGAAAACAACTGTTATCATTGCGGTGGTGTGTAGTCTGACATTAATAATTGCCATCACCACCATTGTGATAGTGGTATTGTGTTGTGTGGAGAGCCAGAAAAAGAGTAAGTCTGTCATCTGCAATATGTGCTGTAGTACTTGTAGCCTGTACATCATAATGACATTAATATAACAAGGGTATGACTGAAGTAGGGATCAATTAATCGTATATCTTCAGGTGTAGACAACCTCCCCTTTTTTTTCCTTTGATCCCTAGTTTTTTCTTCTACATGTAACTCTTTGTTTATTTTTTATTATTATGACTGGTAAACCTGTGCATACTGCATTACAAAAAAGAATGGTGTCAAGCGTATTGTTTTCATCTGACTGCGCACCACAACTATCAATTGCAAAGTGGCCATTATATATATACTTCATCTGTTATGTTCAGCCCATTACACAGCATTACAAAGGAAGAACACTATGAGAAGGACCTCTGCAAATAATCCAGTCACAGTGGAAAACTAGGACAATTCTTGTTACAAATGTAGGGAAGCCATAACGCAACTGTACTGCGAATTGACACCTTGCAAAGATAAATGGGGTCCATGAAGCATGCATTATAAGTACAGTAGGACCTCCGTATTCAAACACATGTGTGCCAGTTCAATCATAAAAGTGTTCAGATAAGTGAATTTGTTCGGTTAAATGAAGTCCATTCATTTATGTACAGAGTTTTATTCAATTACTCTAATAGAACGCACACTTACTCTATTAGAACGTTCACCTAATGGCGAAATACTCTGATAGAGCAGTCACTTATACTGTTTAGATAATCAAAGTCCTACTGTACTGTGGTATGCCACCAAAAGGGACTGAAACAGTGAAAAATTCAAGCCCGTAGCCTTAGCTGTTATCAAGTTATGCTTGTCTTCAGGCAGTCAGTCAGTAGAAAATTCCACTGAATAATTTTTTGTAGCAATCTATTGAAAGCATTTCAGGTTGTAATGAAGGCATTTTTATGCTTGATTATACCTAACCAAGAATGTCAAGGCACCATGAAGGCTGGTTTTAGGTCTATGTTTTTTGTAAGAAGGTGCTGATCCCGGTGCTACCGTGCTGCATGACATTTATTTGAATACACATATAGTATATATGTTGTTTGTCATGACTTATGCATTCTGTGATTTAGGACACAGGTATAGGATCAACTCAACAGGTGATATGTACTATGATGAGGAGCCAAAGGGCAAATACACAGTAACCACTGATAACCAACAAGCTTATGGTGAACCACAAGATGTACGTACCCAACGCTTGCCTGGTGTCCTTTTGGTAAAAAACTATATGTATGTATGTACTGCATGTTATTACTACGTATATCCCAGTACGAGGACAATATTGTAGTTATCACTGCAAGTCTGAGGCAATGCTGAGGACCAGGGTGTTAAGATATAGTCCGGGTGTACTGGGAGGGTATAACTATTTTATATCCCAGTATGTACCATGAAGCCACCTAACTTCAAAGGCAAAATTCAGGATACATATCTTACAAACCCTGGCTGGCCATGGTACATTTAAGTTAAACCATACATGTACCATGGCCTTGATGTGGGAGCATTTCTTTATATAAAAATTCAAGCCAAAAGAATTTATTATTGGTCATGTGATGAAAACCATGCATCCGATTTTGCATCCTACAGCACTCAGACAAAAGCGATTTGTTACCCTTGCCATCTTATGAGTTGAGAAATGTTAGTTTAATGTGAGAACTAGTGTTATAGCATATATATACCACTTTAGCGTGGGCGTTCAAAGGTGCCGCTCGGTGTTTAACTCACATATTTCCCTGGCAATATCATGGGAAAGCGGTTTGCCAATTACTTTGATATCCAACCAGTTCAAAGAATTGATACGCTTTGACTCGTTATATTGAGCGACATAGAGCTTTGTATTGTGGGACTCATTTTTGTAGTGGTTGCTAAGCTTAGTATATTTGCTAAGATAGACTAGTTGGTTGTTACTGAAGGATAATGAAGGCACAAAATAATTGTTTGGGTGATCGTAGATGCGTATTTCTACCCACCGCGTATCAGCCTTTGAACAGACCACGGAACTGCAAAGCTACTACTGCTACGTTGAAATAGGTTAGTAACTTACAGTCCTAAGTACTTAACTTAATATAATAACTTACTTACTATCCCAATAGCGAAGTTAGTTAGCTTAACTTAGTACAGAAATGATAACAATATAAACTCCATCCCACAGTCGCAAGTTTTCTAACATTGTGTGTTGAAGCATAGTAACGTATTAATGACGTTTTAACATATGGTTAATGTTCTGATGACTATTAGCCCACGCTATTAAAACCACGATCGATCTTCAGATGCTACTGTATAAAACAAACGGGATGAGTTCTCAGTAGTTCTTTCACCTATTAGGTGAGTGTGCCCCAAGTGATATATATCACTTATACCACGGCTGCTTGGTATTTGCTGATATTATACAGCCGTAGGCCTCGGGCTTTGGGTGTATATATCAGCAAATCCCTCGCAGCCATGGTATAACTATTATTTACAAGCAGTTCACCATGTTTTTGAATATTGGCCACTTCCACTTTGTGAGTAACACGAAATAAACTTCTCTACAGCAAAGTTTACCCTTAGTAAATGTTGTAAACAGTCTGTAAAACTATGTAGCAACTTCAAAATACTTGTAAAATTACATAATTGAACTTTTCTGTGATACCTTTAGGACTTAATTGTCATGCATGTTAACAAACATAGTCACCAAGTTAGTTGCTGCTGTCACATAATCGAATTTCACAAGTTGGTCTACATAATAAATTCAGTGGTCGGTCTCGTGTTGGTTTGGGTGATTAATCATAGAGGTGCACCGGTATCGGTAGTGATATCGGTATCGATGAAAAGTTGAGTTTTTAACAGATATGAGCAGATGTTACACTATAATTGTCGATAAATATTCTATGGTTGACTTGCCATGAGAGCACAATGATTAAAGTATACGACTCAAGTTTCCAAGGCTTTTGTGATGGCCAGGGTTCAAATCCTGAGTTGGTCACACTTTTTTTCTTTTTGCACACCTTTTTATCACTACCTTTTTCACAATTCTTTTTTTTTTTCTTTCTTTACATAGACCACCTTTTAAGCTTTCCACATTTTTAAAATGTTTATTGTAGTGTCCATACTGAAAACCTTTTATGTTCAGATAATGGTATTGGAATCGGTGTAGCCAATATATTGATTATCGGCATATTGGAAAATTTCCATATTGGTGCGCCTCTCATTAATCACCCACGGGCTCTTAGCCTGTAATTGGCAGGGTACATATCAGTTGTATCACGTGCCCTCATGATTTGCCTGATATGTACACCCATGCTCTCAGGCTGACGGCCCTCAAGCTTGGGTGTACATATCAGGCAAATCACTCGGGCTCATGATACAACTATTGCATGATTCACAGCTCATAAGCCATAATTTTAACAATGTATTCTAGACAATTCATTCATCACACAGTGACTCAAGTGCCGCTTTTAAGTTAATATATATTAAGCAATGTATCTTGCCCAGTCTGCCTTGCATAACATCACCGGTTTCAAAGTTTGCTCATGCACTAGTTGACAACCCACACACTGGCCATGGGGAGACTAGTTAGTTATCACACAGCGTAGCAATTTGGTCCTCCTGTTTACTGGGATAGAATGTATGTCCACACCCACACTTGTGTGGCAAAAGAAGCTTGAAGTTTATGCTGAAAGCAGCCAGTAAGAGCACACCATATACTCTATAAGCAGATACTGTAAACTTTACACTGAAGTATAAACTGTTAATTCAAAATACTGGTCAATAAGCTGTGAACTACTTTGCTAACAGGCTATATGGGTGTTGAAAACAGCAACATGGACTTTGTAGCATGGACTTTGTAGGGTACCAGAAATAGCATATCCCTTCAAGTCAAGGGGGTAGGGCATGTCCTACAAACATGGAAAGCAGACTCAATGATTTGCTAAGAGCAAGAGATTGAAATAATTTAAAGGGAGGTTTCCTTTATATTATAGTAGGACCTCGAACCCTCGATTATCCGAACAGTATAAGTAACTGCTCTATTAGAATATTTTGCCATCGGGTGAACGTTCTATTAGAGTAGTTGAATAGAACTCTGTATATAAATGAATGGGCTTCATTTATCTGAACACTTTCGTGATTGAACTGGCACACAGGTATACAGATAATGGAGGTCCTACTGTATTATGAACTCTCCCTAAGAGAAATTTTTAAGAAGATGGTTTTGGGCGTTATTTGTGGTATAAAGCTAAATTATGCTTCCTTAAAAAGTGATAATGAATTGCAAAACACAGTAAATAATACAAATTAATTAAATTGCATCATAGTTTTAAAATATCACTTTAATAATTACAAGTATAAGAAAACAAATTTTAAGGGATCATAGGTAGGGAAACCAGGGAGGTTGCCAGCACCTGTAGATATACTAGTGGACATTTAATCCCATTTTTCCTTATACTTTTTGTTTACCTTTTTGATGGCTGGTGAACCCTCGCATACTGCGTCAAAAGAATGTATGGCTGCGCCAGATGTAATTTTTTCAACTGAATGCACACCCCAGCTATCAATTACTGACTCAAAAGTGAAGTGGCCATTATGGTTCGCTTTCAGCTATTTTCAGCCTGTTTCACAGAGTTACAAACAAAGAACAGTAGGAGAAATGCCTCTGCAATCAATCCAATCACAAGGGAAAATATAAGTGATTCCCATGTACAAATATAGGGAAGCCATTGCACTACTGTGAATCAGCACATCGAGCTGTCAGCAAAAAGAAATGGGACACAAAGGGGACAATGGTAAGTCCATAACACGTGCATTGTACGTACTGTGGTATGCCAAAAGGTACCTGTCGGGCTGAAGTGACGTCTAGTAATGAAATAATCAAGCCAGTAGCCTTAGCCGTTATTGAATTGCGCTTGTCTAAATGCATCAGGCAGGCAGTTAGACAGTCAGTAGAAAATTTCTAAAAAAAAATCATAGCAATTTGTTGGGGTCAAACTGAAGGCACTTTTGGGCTTGGTTATACCTAACCAATACTGCCAAGGTGCCAGGATGGTGTTGTGAAACTGATTTTTGGGTGATATTTTTGGCCACAAAAAACCAAACCTCCATATTCCCTAGTATACAGTACTACAGTATACTGTATAGGCATCTGTTTTTTTTTAGAAGTAGGACATACTACTTCAACTTGTTCAGTGTTAACTGTGTGTGTACAGGTGTTGTGTTACCAGCCTTTGTAATCATAAATATATCAAGACACACGGTAGTGTGTCGTGCGGCCCAAGAAGCCGGCGCGCCACACCGTGAGTATATTGACAGGAAGAACGAAAACGTCATTTTCACACCTTTGTATCTCGGTGATCACTTATCTGATTGGAACCAAATTTGCTACACAGTTGCCCGCCAGCCAAGGGAGTCTACATTCCAAATTTGAAGGAAATCGCTCCAGCCATTTCCGAGATACGAGCTGCCAAAGTTTCGTTTTTTTTTCTTCGTTTTTTTTTCTTCTTCGTCTTTTCGCACACTTGCAAAAATTGCTATAACAAGCAAACGCGTACTCCGATCGCCTTGAAATTTGGCACACAGAAAGGGAGTCCAAAGGCGAATCCTAGCATCAACTTTGGTACAAATCCGATGAATGGTTCAGGAGTTATGACCGATTATTCGCGTAAAACAAGATCGATTTGTTGTCACGCCTACAGGGTAAACCGCTTCATGGAATGAGTTGAAAATTGCTATGTAGATGGAGTAACCATCGTAGAAGTGCCTTTTGGTGGTTTGAAAGGAATCGAGATAAAGACCACGGAGATATGACACAAAACCCAACCTGTGTCACAATTACGCGATCGATTTTTATGAATAAAAAAGTATTAGTTTTCACGCCTACTAGGCAAACCGCTTAGAGCAATGAGCTGAAAATCGGTGTATAGCTGGAATAATCTTCATAGAAAGTCCTTGCAGTAGTACAGAAGAATCGGATTACAAACCACTGAGTTATGATTCGAAAGCCAACTCCGTGTAGCAAATGTGAGATCGAGATACTCTAATAGAACAGTCACCCTAATAGAGCATTCGGCTAATTTATTTACTCCATTATAGAATTTTATTACATAACAAGTTATTCTGTAGGGAGTTCAGCTGCAAACAGTTAATCTTATAGACAGTTCAGCAAGAAGACAGTCACCATGTGGAGAGTTAAGCAAATATACCACTATAGAGATTCAGAACATTACAAGTCACACTGAAGAAAGTTCAGCTATAAACAAGTCATGCACTGTGTAGAGAATTCAGCTACAATTAAGTCACTCTCTAGAGAATTCAGTTACACAGAATTCAGCTACACACAAGTCACTGTGGAGAGAGTTCTGCTACAAACAAATTACCCTTTAGAGTGATCAGCTACAAACAAAACACTTTGCATGGTGTTCAACTGCAACAAATCAATTACCTTTAGAGCGATCAGCAATGAACAAATCAACACAAATCTACCTGTAGAGAGATCAGCTATATACACACAAATCAACTTGTAGAGAGATCAGCTACAAGCAAATCACCCTGTAGAGAGATCAGCTACAAACTAGACACAAAGTAAGGAGTTCAGCTACAAGCAAATTACCCTGTAGAGAATTCATCTACAAACAAATCAACCTGTAGAGCAATCAGCTAGAAACAAATCACCCTGAAGAGAGGTCAGCTACAAAAAAATCACCCTGTAGAGAGATCAGCTACAAACAAATTGCCCTGTAGGGAGATCGGCTACAAACAAATCAACCTGCAGAGAGATCAGCTACACACAAATCAACTTGTAGAGAGTTCAGCTACAAACAAATTACCCTGTAGAGAGATCGGCTACAAACAAATCACCCTGTAGAGAGTTCAGCTAAAACAAATCAACCTGCAGAGAGATCAACTACAAACAAATCACCTTATAGAGAGTTCAGCTACAAACAAATTACCCTATAGAGAGATCGGCTACAAACAAATCAACCTGCAGAGAGATCAGCTACACACAAATCAACTTGTAGAGAGATCAATTACAAACAAATCACCCTGTAGAGAGATCAGCTAGAAACTACACACAATGTAAGGAGTTCAGCTACAAATAAATCACCTTATAGAGAGTTCAGCTACAAACAAATCACTCTGTAGAGAGATCAGCTAGAAACTGGACACAATGTAAGGAGTTCAGCACAAGCAAATCACCCTTTAGTGAGTTCAGCTACAAACAAATCAACCTGCAGTGAGATCACCTACAAAAAAGCACCTTGTACAGAGTTCAGCTACAAACAAATTACCCTGTAGAGAGATCGGCTACAAACAAATCAACCAGTAGAAAGATCAGCTACACACAAATCAACTTGTAGAGAGATCAGCTACAAACAAATCACTCTGTAGAGAGATCAACTAGAAACTAGTCACAATGTAAGGAGTTCAGCTAAAACAAATCAACCTGCAGAGAGATCAGCTACAAATAAATCACTTTATAGACAGTTCAGCTACAAACAAATTACCTTGTAGAGAGATCGGCTGCAAATTAATCAACCTGCAGAGAGATCAGCTACACACAAATCAACTTGTAGAGAGATCAGCTACAAACAAATCACCCTGTAGAGAGATCAAGATACAATGCAAGGAGTTCAGCTACAAGCAAAATCACCCTTTAGTGAGTTCAGCTACAAACAAATCAACCTGCAGTGAGATCACCCACAAAAACGCACTTGTACAGAGTTCAGTTACAAACAAATCACCCTGTAGAGAGATCAGGTAGAAGAATTCACCTTGTAGAGAGTTCAGCAACAAAGAAACCACCATGTAGAGAGTTCAGCTGCAAACAAATCACCCAGTAGAAAGATCAGTTAGAAGAAGTTACCTTGTAGAGAGTTCATTTACAAAGAAACCATCATATAGAGAGTTCAGCTACAAAGAAATTACCCCGTAGAGAGTTCAGCTAGAAGAAGTCACCTTGTAAAGAGTTTAGCTACAAAGAAACCATCATGTACAGAGTTCAGCTACAAAGAAACCACCTGTACAGAATTCAACTACAAACAAATCACCCTGTATAGAGATCAGCTAGAAGAAGTTACCTTGTAGATAGTTCAGCTACAACAATTCACCCTGTAGAAAGATCAGCTAGAAGAAGTCACCTTGTAGAGTGTTCAGTTACAAAGAAACCATCATGTAGAGAGTTCAGCTGCAAACAAATCACTCTGTAGAGAGTTCAGCTACAAAGAAACCGCCATGTAGAGAGTTCAGCCTCATACAAACCACCTTGTAGAGAATTCAACTACAACAAATCACCCTGTAGAGAAGAAGTTACCTTGTAGAGAGTTCAGCTACAAAGAAACCACCATGTAGAGAGTTTAGCTGCAAACAATTCACCTGTAGAGAGTTCAGCTAGAAACAAATCACCCCGTAGAGAGATCAGCTGGACGAAGTCACCTTGTAGAGAGTTCAGCTACAAAGAAACCATCATGTAGAGAGTTCAGCTGCAAACAAATCACCCTGCAGAGAGTTCAGCTACAAAAATCACCCTGTAGAGAGTTCAGCTAGACGAAGTCACCTTATAGAGAGTTCAGCTACAAAGAAACCATCATGTAGAGAGTTCGGCTATAAAGACACCACCATGTAGAGAGTTTAGCTGCAAACAAATCACCTGTAGAGAGTTCAGCTACAAAGAAACCATCCTGTATATAGTTCAGCTACAGTTCAAGTCACCCAGTAGAGAGATCAGCTGCAAAAAAAATCCTATGGGGAATAATGAGCATGTAATAAATATATGTATATAATTTGTATAATTACTAATAAAATCAAAAATAATTGAAGTACTAAAATTCTTCTTTAAGTTCTTTTCTTCTTCCTGTGTTAAAAAAAAAACAACACATGGGTTAAAAAAGCCCCAAAGCCAGCCATAGGCCGGCTTTGCAGTATACAAATACAAAAAGAAGTGATATCTAATCAAAAACAGCCAAGCTGTAAAAAAAGGTGCGGCCCCCATAAAGGCCATGGTGAAAAAAGATGTGAAATCCAAGGTGGCGGCCAGAAATGGCTGTGATGGTAGGTTAATGGTTACATTTTAATAACGGCAATTCAGGTGAATTTTGTGCCGCTTGGTCTTGGCACCAAATTCACCTGAATTGTTGTTATTAAAATGTAACCATTAACCTACCATCACAGCCATTTCTTGGCCGCCACCTTGGATTTCACATCTTTTTTCACCATGGCCTTTATGGGGGCCGCACCTTTTTTTACAGCTTGGCTGTTTTTGATTAGATATATTTTACATGAGTACTGTATGTATACATATGAATGAGATCATTTTGTTTGCCTCAGTACAGTACAAAGACAGTTTTCCTATTATCTAAGTTTCATGTTCACGTAATTCAATGTAAACTTGCATGTGTATATATACATTAATAAAAGTGTTTGCAGTATTACTATACAGTATATATTGTTTTAGTCTGTCTTTTATAACACTGTGCTAGGTGGTAGATAAACCAACTCCTCAACCACAACAGATAGACACTGGTACTCATGAGCCTGGCATTGAAACTCGGCCATCAATCATGCGAGTTCAGATCACTGCTGCAGAAACTACAGATGTCTAAACTGTCAATCCCCATATCTCATAAACAGTACAGAAACTAGGATACACTGTATATAGCAGTCAATTCATATTATTTGTTGTGTTGGTGTTCTGCATTGATTCATTTAGAAGGTTATTCTCGTCAGTCACTCCACTCTTCCAAGCCCATGCATCTTTGTGATCTACTCATAGGTGGTTGAATTGAATTAAACCAGGCCCAAGTTTATTCTACATATCAACTTAAAACTAGTTGCAGGATGTGTACGTAGTTGTGTACACTGTAGATCTATAACATTTATGCCCCAAATTTGCATGTTAGACTCTACACAACAATGACCATTACAATCATACCTGCATGCATGTTTGTGTACATGTAAGTATATACTATATACATGATAAATATTATTATTCACTCTTGATGATGCCAAGTGTTAGGCTGTGCAATGGTCTATAATGTAGTAACTCAAATCTGTAAATACATCTGCATAAGTACAATTACTGTGAATATGTTATACTACAGAGTCTGTACATTATAAAATAATAGTGTCAAATGTGCAGTCAATATATATATATATATATATATATATATATAGTGAGGTACATATACTTTTGTGTTAGTAGTCTTTCTCAAGTCAAGAAATCTTGTCACATCCAGGCAATTTTTCATGGCTTTGGAGCAACAACTGCTGAAGCAAATTTGTCCCTACACAGTAGCCTCTTCAGTATCTTCATCATTGGGTCACGTACTTGCTTGTAGTACAGCCCATATACAAAGGGGTGAAGAAGGGTTACCATGTAACCAATGTTGGGACCAATAACATATTTCATAACATCTTCATAAGTTGTGGCTGTTTCTAGTAGTCTAGCTGGAACATAGAGTAGTGGGAAGAGCAGACCAAACACTGTGCTACTAAACACAACTACCAAGAGTGTTATCATTGGCTTCAGGTGTTCCTTTATGGTGGCTTGCTTCTTCTTCAAATCTTTTAGCTCTTTGCTTCTTCCTGATAACCTGGTCTCCATTTGTATCTGCTTGCGAACTTGATAGGCTTTAACAGACAAGTAAGCATTGAGAATTATGGCAACAAAAGATGCAATGAAGATGGGCAATATGAAGGTAATTAGAGTGTTAACGAAGGTGCTACCTTCTGAAAGACAAGTGCCATATTGTGGTGTTTTGGTATAGCCATCATTGAAGAATACATGAATGGACAGCAATGCAGACAAAACCCACACACTAGCAATGAAACCACCAATGACACGACATTTCATTAACCTTCTGTGCTTGAAAGGAAAGGCTATAGCTATGATCTGATCAACTGATATCATCAAATATGTAGAGAATATCACCATTACCGTCAATAGGAGAAACTTAAACACCCTACAGTTGATGAAATCTCCCACTCCAGTGGCAAACCCAATCATCATAATACTGGTCTGAGCAGTACTGAGCACAGCTGATATGATATCAGCAACCATTAAATGAGCCACAAAAATGTTGTGAGGCTTATGGAGACTTCTGGTAGACTTGATAGTAAACAAAATCCAGCCTGACATCAACACTGTGATCAATGTGGCAATGAATTTAAATCCCAACAACAGGTAGGCAAGATATCCTGGAAGATCAGGACCTTGATGATCAGCAGTTGTTACTGGAGTAATTCCTAGTCCAGAACCTGACAGCTCACCACTTCCTTCCATCACAAACATTTGAATGCAAATTGTTTATTAATGCACACTAAAACCTTATCAGTATCTTGACACAATCTTCCTCCATCCATGTGATGTGTTAGAGATGTAATAAAATGTGTAAGGTACAGGTATCCTAGTGTGTGGATTTTTAGTTACATTGGGGTTGTTTATCACCAGTGATACTAGCACTGCATGTCTTAGACATTGAATGGCCCATGTGACTACATCTGAACGCTATCCCACTAGGTACCTGTGAGAAGGCTAAAGCCTGTGAATACAGGGAGTCATAAACATGTAACTAAAACGTTGAAAAAAACAACATTTTATATAATTATTGTAAAGGTTGTGGTTAGGTATCTTACCAAAATACAAGTTCTGCATACCTTTCAAAGCATTTTCTGCATGCCAATGTTTAAAAGTAAAATGTAACTGGATTTTGGAAAAATGATTCAAATTGCACATTAGAAGTTTCGAGATGAACGGTTTTAAAGAATTCAAGTCAGCATAACTTGCCAAGGATAGCAAGCACGCGTATGAAATTTACACAAAGGATGCATCAATCTATTACCTTTCAGACCACTTGTAGCTGCTTGTAGAGTTTCCCACCAGATAAGATTGAAAATCTGAGCAGTTGGGTGAGCGAAATAGTATCACAAGTGGGGGGGGGGGAAGGGATAGACTTCAAAATGGAGGCAGACCACAATTGGAGTCCAGACAAGAGATAACAGGGCTGTGCTGGCCCCTTAGTGGCTTGCCAAGCCAGGTCCTTCACAAGGCCAGAAACCACCATTCGAGCTCTACACACCACCCAGAAAAGACGTCTGTTGAAACTAGCCTCGAGTAGTTTGAGTAATACTGATGGTCAAAACTAGTAGTACGATAGTGTAGCCATCCACTGGAGGTGTTAGTTTGATTTTGCCTGATGTGTGATTTGGATCGGTTTTGTAAAATCTGGTCTCAAATAATCTTTTTGCCATGTGTCAAATGATCTGTATGCAGGAACAGATCCTCCAACGTTGCATTGCATAGTAAAACTGTACATGCTTTGTCAGAAACCAGCAGTGCATTGTGCATGCGCAGTATACTAGCAGCAGCAGCAGCAGTAAAAAAAAAAACCTGCAAAGCTATCTACATATGCCAGTTTTGCAGCTAACTTGATGCCAGTTATTATTCTGAGCCATACATGAAAGCAAGAGTTCATAATATATATATTTAGATTATGAACTCTTGATATATTCTGAAATATATATATTATGAACTCTTGATGAAAGTCAATTTCACAGATCACCAACTGACTTGCCTTAGGGACTTTAGATGATCAGACCCTTGGCCACTTGCCTACCATGAAAACAAAGAGCACTGACAAAAATGCTTGTCTATAAGATCTTATTTCAAGACTACAGTATATATAATAATAAAGCTTTATCTTTTACTTATCTAATAATTTAATGGCATCAAAACTCTGTAAGAAAAACCAGACCCTTCTGACACAGGGTAAGCATTGTCCTTGCAAAGTGTGGAGAGAAGATTCCAACTTCAAGTTTACATCATCAAGCACATGCATGGTTAGTAAGCTAACTCTATTTAAAGAATTATGGTTACTTTTATTGATGTTTCAGGAACTTATGCTTGTTCCAGAAAATTTAATTCTTAATCATCCTCCAGATCCCTTTTAAGTGTGGTCAGGGAATAATCAGCTATGGATGTTCATGAGCTCCAAACAAATTAAATTTAATGGAAAAGAAGGACCTTAGCAGTATGTAGTTTCATCCTCAATGGAAGGTCAACAGGGATTGTAGTTAGGGTTCATCACACTAACTGTCAACAGTTACAATAAGATATTAAGCCAGTAGTGTCATTCCTGAATGGAAAATTGGCAGCAACAATACAGTATGGTGCTTTAACTTTGCCACTATTTCTAATGCATGTTGCAGCTGCAGTATCATCGCCACCAGCATTCAATAACACTATACTGGTTTACTGATAACCAATGACAGTAATCTAGTTTCCAATTAATCTTTCAGAGCATCAAGATTAAAATGAGTAAAAGTTATACATTTACTTGCTAGCTATTAAAGCAACAATACCAGTGTACAAGTTACTCAAGCCAAAGGCACTGTTGATACAGCCATCATTCATCAAAACCGTACCACTAGATTAGCTAGTTGAAGAGTATTTGGTATGTAGTATTGATCATTTCCTGGAGTTGAAGAAGCTGTTAAATTCGTGAGCTTGAGCAAAGGGACAACACCTTGTAAGCCTTAAATGACAAGCTGCTCATCTCAAAATATGAAACATATTTTATAGAAATGTAATGCACAAAGATGGCTTTCAATGAAGTGGAATCAACATTAATTTGTTTTAGTAGCGAAACAAATCATCAGGACATACTATGATTTTCCAAAACAATTTTAGAAGTATAACCAGGCACAACCCAGCCTGGAGGCATGTGTAGTCTAGCTAAAAATGTATAATTATGCAGTCCACTCAAGCTGTGCAGTCTTCAAAAGCACCATCACTAAAATTTATTAACATTGCAGCCATTTTTTGGCCACATTTCCACCCAGGGTTTAATCTTGTCTGTTTTCACGTTTTGTATTTTACATGGCCTGGATGGCTGGCTTCGGGGTTTGTTTTTGCTCGCATTTCTTCTTATCTACAGACAATGTGAGTTAAAATTGTGACTACTAGTTAATGTGTTTGTAATACTCTAATAGAATTTTTTATCTACAGACAATGTGAGTTAAAATTGTGACTACTAGTTAATGTTTCTTTGTAATACTCTAATAGAATTTTTACTTATTATTATTTTTTATTATTAGCACTTTACAGTGACCAGCACTGAAGGTCTGACAGCAACATGTGCTGCAGCCTTAGGATTACCTAACCTAATTTCAAGGACTTAGACCTAGTAACTTGACATACTGACTGATAAGGTGTAACAGAAAAGGGGCCAAAGTAAGGAAAAAAATCCCTCCAACTCCAGGATTCGAACTGCAAGTCACCCAATGTCTAGTCAGGGCCACACTCAATCTTCCTCCAGGAGGGATGGATTTTCTTCCTTAAACCTAAAGTATTTATTATTAGCACTTTACAACCAGCACTGGAACTCAACTCTGATAGAATGTTTTCCATTGTTACATAGATTTGTGAAATTGTTGTTATCTAGATTTAACTTTCACTTGTAAGAAATAAAGTGGACTGAACATGCATCCATGACAGAATTAGCTGGTTTAATTCTAAGCCCCCCCCCCCCCCACCACCGACAATCCGACATCTTATGATGAAGAAAGAAAAATATCAAAACTTTGGTTATCCATATCTTGGGAATGGCTGTATATCAAATTTGGTGTAGACAGAAATGGCACCATGGAGCCATGTATGCATGAAAAATAGTGTAATTGTGTTTTCTTTTTTTTTCTTGTAGGTATATATATATATATATATATATATATATATAGCTTTATTGTCATGTATCAAGGACACATGGTAGTGCGTTGTATGGCCAAGAAAGTCAGTGCATCACACTGTGTGTATATTAACACAACAAGCACATACATACTCATGGTCATTGACTTGGTACAGCATAAAAATATTAAAAAACATGTGTTACAATATGGTAATCAATGACAAGTACGTACATATAACTAGCTTCACAACTGGTTCCAGTACATACGTAGGTATTTAGGTATTTCCTATCATGAACACTTACAAGTTATTATACAAACACAGTTGTGTATTTGATCTTTCACATATAACTTTGATGTCTGGGCTGATTTATGCAAACCATCTTGCACACACACATGCAAAGCCATTGAAATAAATATGTTTATTCTTATGTGTTCATAGCTCAGTGTATGGCATACATAGATATGCCTGTATATCAGCTATGTGTTGTACTATACATACATATAGTACATACATAGTGTAATATTGTGCATGCTCTGTACTTTGTTACACACAATGAAATAGTGCAATCTGTGAAGTTGCGTGGAAGTGTCAAATCCATCAGTAGACTCAGTACAGTCTTATGTGTGTAGCTTGAAAACTGTCTCAGTTGATTCAATGGATGGATCAAGTGGACTTCCTTTCTCAGGCTCAGGTTCCAGTAAAGAAGAGACTTTACCAACCAGTGATCCATGTCTTGAAGCTCTTCCAAACTACTTTGTATACTTGACTGTGGGATTTAAGTTGATTGCCACTTCAATCATCTTACTGATGGCTGGGTGGGTTTTTGCTACCATCAGAAAGACAAGAAGTCTACACAGACCTCATAACATCTTTGTGGCTAACTTGATGATCACCGATATTATAATGGTGTTGCTGATTACATCTCTACAATGTGCTATAATGCTCGAATACGTGGTTGGTGTTGATTATATCAGTTGCAATGTGCTGGATTTTCTTCTATTTCCATCTCTAGAAGCATACTTCACATTTTTGATGATATCAAGTGACAAGATGATAGCCATCGTGTTTCCTTTCAAACACCGCAAGATCATGACAAAACATGTGGTAACAGGTGCTATCATAGTTTCTTGGGTGCTGTCCATGGCTTTCTTTTTCCCAAAACTTTACACCATAGGTATTTACACAAAGAAGCAAAAGTACGGAAACTGCAGATCTACTGAAAAGGGTTTTCTTATAAACTTATTTACTCAGATAATACCAAGAGTATATAATGGGGAGGGTATATAATGGGGAGGGAGAGTATCGAACTACGCTATACGCTGTGAAAAATGAGCCCGTCAAGTCCTATGGCATCGTTCAAACGACTCGGTGATTTGTGTTGATTGGTGACTAATTATAAGCGCAGTGGGCGCACTTTGTAGATGTAACTACTGAGTGAAAGAACGGTGTACTAGAGAAAAGTATGGCACATTACGTAGAGGAACTCGCCGTACAAAGAGAAAGACAGACGCAGCTAACCTGGAAAGCAAACATCGAGGTTTCATCATGGTCGAGCGAGGTCGAGATTTCGATATTTCATCATGGTAGAGATTTCATCATGGTCGCCATCCTCGACAGTTGTACTAGTTAAAAGTGACACGTCTAAATGGAATTTCAGCCATTGCGATTCCATACGGACCACCCATTAAAACATTTAAGGTGTTAAATCTGAGCAATCAACAGCGGTCAGGTTTACGACAAGAAACGAAAGTATGCGGGTTACTTTACGGGCTCATTTTTCACAGCGTATAGCGTAGTTCGATACTCTCCCTCCCCATTATATACTCTTGATAATACCCACTACCACATCATTAATGCTAACTCTGGGTATTGACATTTATTTGTCCATCAAAGGGTGTCAAGTGAACAAGCAAATTCAAAGGGAGACAAGGCTATCAGGTGCTACTAATCAACTTCAAGGCTTAAAAAAGAAGCAAGCTAACATCAGGAAGAATTTAAAGCCAATGATCACACTACTAGTTGTTGCGTTAGGTGGTACAGTCATTGGACTGCTCTACCCACTGTTGTCTGTAGCAATGAAATTACTAGAGCTGTCTACATTTTATCAATGCACTATAGCAGATATCATTAATCCAAATATCTTTTACATCATAATCCTCCTACAGCCTCTTGCTTATGGGCTGTATTTCAAGCAAATCCGAGATCCTATGATGAAGCTGATGAAGAGCATTGTAAAATTACATTAGTACTTGTACTGTAATTATTATATATCTTAATTGTAAATTTTTTTTCTTAGGTATACATTTTCTTTACACATATAACCATTCATTGTATAGTGCAATAGTTATACCTATACTTGTATTGTTGTATCTTACTACACCAGATTATCATATAATAACACTGTGAGATTGGCTATAGCTATGAATGACAATTGGGGTTTTGTTGAAAAATCTGAAATATTATATGGCATGCAAAATTGCAGTATATATTACAACAGAAGCTGGTACTTAAGCTGTTATCCAATTGTCATTGGTAATTGTATTTCACTATTGCATCCTAGCTGTACTTCCTGCCTAGTATTTAATAAAAAAAGTTACAATTTTATACATCATTATCAGTCTCAGGTTTTCCCTTCTAACTTTTAGTGTTGTCCAGTGAATCCTATTTAATATGTTAATGACACTAGAGTACATTGAGTAATCATTTCGTACAAATCTTGCTGCTTTCCTTTGTACTTTTTCTAGTTTATCAACATTACTCAGAATCAGAATATAGGGAACAAACTACACAGGCATACTCTGATATGGGTCACACTAAAGAGCTATTTAAATAACATGCTTATTAGACATTGTCTTAAATTACACTGCAGAAATGCTCGTTGCTTTGTTGCATGTGGAAGTTCCAAAAAAGTGTTTCATCAATATGAGCTCCCAAGTACTTGGCTTGTGGAACTTGCTGAATCTTAATATTATTTATGAAATATTGCACAGCTAGGGATAAGCATATTTTACTTAATTTTATACCACCTATTTTTCTTTCCAGCAATTCTTTTTTTCTTACCTATTTTGCTAGAAATTTCTTGACTTTGCTGGCTATCAATTGCAGTATCTCGAGCTTACAAGCAAGTGTGACTGCTCTATTAGAATATCTCGATCTCTAGTCACCATTGCTCAGTTCCAACCCACTACTTTATTCTTTCCTCACTATCTTTAACATGTTGATAGTCCACACCAATAATTATAATTGTTCAGCATCAGGAAGTATTTAAAAAAATTATCTACACATGCAGTATATCATGCAGAGTATACTGTAATAGTAGAACCGGTACACTGCGATAAGTACACTTCCCAAAGGTATATAAGCGTGATTCTTCCATTAATAACTCTTCTTAACTTGTTGATACTTCACACCAATAATTATAATTGTTCGGCATCAGGAAGTATTATTATTGTTAAATAATCATCTATCTGTTTGTCTATCTATTTTTTATTTTTTAACATTTCTGAACTTTTTCGTAGCACCTTTTTGTTTAATTTTTTTTATTACATTTGCTGGACTTTTATATCACCTTTTTGTTTTATTTTTACACTTTCTGGACTGTTTTTCTGTTTTGTCTATCTATTTTAAAAAAAAAAAAAACATTTTCTGGACTTTTTGGTAGCACCTTTTTATTTAATTTTTTTTTTTTTAATTACATTTGCTGGACTTTTTATATCACCTTTTTGTTGTTTTTAAAAACATTTCTGGACATTTTGGTAGCATCTTTCTGTTTTGTCTATCCACTTTCATTTTAAAAACATTTTCTGGACTTTTTCGTAGCACCTTTTTGTTTAATTATTTACATTTGCTGGACTTTTTATATCACATTTTTACATTTTCTGGACTTTTGGTAGCACCTTTTTGTTGAATTTTAAAAAAAATTGCATTTGCAGGAGTTTTTATATCACCTTTTTGTTGCTTTTTAAACATTTCTGGACTTTTTTGTAGCATAATAAGTCACTTTCTAGGGTTACTATGGATAAGAATAGTAAGAAGAAAATATCCTGACCGCCCCTGGCAGACTCCTGTAAGCGTTCGAGCGTTAATCGGATGGCTGAGGGTTCGAGGCTGCCCAGGTCCAGTCATGGATTTTTTCTTCTTTCTCCTACTTTTCAAACATACTTATAGTGCAGTTAATATAAACATCTTAGGCCTTTATAAGGCCTTCTGGTACACAGGTTCTGCCTTTACCAGGTACTTTAATCATAACAATCATAGTAGCACCTTTTTGTTTAATTATTTTTTATTACATTTGCTGGACTTATTATATCACCTTTTTTTTTTTTTTTCTGGACTGGACTTTTTGGTAGCACTTTTCTGTTTTGTCTATCTACTTATTTTTTTCACATTTGCTGGACTTTTTGGTAGCACCATTCTGTTTTGTTTATCTTTTTTTTTTCACATTTGCTGGACGTTTTGGTAGCCCTGTTTCTATGAGCATATGTGACCGGATTTCCGAAAAGGGGTATCCAATTCCATGAATTTGGAAGACCATAACTTAGTGTTCAAGTTACATATAAACCTGAAATTTTCTCAATCCATTAAGCTACTGTATGTTGGTACTCACTACTGACCAAAGTTCAAGTCATTAGCTTTTTCCAGTCTGAATGGAATGTAAAAGTTGGTAAATTGGATGTGTGTGGAAGACCCCCTTTTGCAAATCCGGTAACATATGTTGTCCTAATACTATGTATGACTGTTCTATTAGACTATCTCGATCTTTTTCATAAAAAATGTGCTAAGTTTCCATTCCTTGGTGACCATTTTTCCAACCTTTTTTTCCAGCATTTTGCTCTTTGCTTTTATAACAATGTATTTTTCTAAAAATTTTGCAGTAAAAATTGGTGCATCCCTATGTGCAGCAAAAGGTGAGGACTTATTAGTTACTCTTAGATATTCACATTTTTAGTTACAGGATTAAATTTTATCATCCAGTGTTCTTACAGTGGCCTTAATTTTATCAGGCATATCATTCATATAACATAATAATAAAGGTACCGGTACTGAACCTTGGGGGAATAACCTGGGCTGTGCTGCTCATCTGACCATTTTTACTGTAACCTGTTGAGATCTGTTCATAAGGAAGGACTCCGTCCATTGCATTAATAGCCCATTAATATCATGTGAATCAATCTAGTGTGTGGACAGTGTCAAATGCCTTAGCAACATCCAAGAGTATACCACCAAGGTTCAGTACTGGGACCTTTATTTTTATGTTACATGAATACTTTTGGATCTTGCTGAGGCATTTGACACTATCCACACACTAGATTGATTCACAAATTAAGTATATTACATGGGTAGACAGTACAGGTCATGTGAGATACAACTGTCAATGACTTAGCAGAAGCCCTAAATAAGGGAATTCAGGTTGACAATAAATAGATGATGATATTATATGTTCTAGAGTCTTACATAGTACACAAGTAAGCGATATAGGTCTGTGGTTATATATACTAAAGATCCTTTCTTGTACAGGTACTACTTTAGCTTTTCCCCCCATTCATTTGGAACTCTTCTCTGATTGATTGATGCTTGATATAGTAGGGTCAATGATGGAGCTATTTCAGTAGCTGTTTCTTTTATGTATCAAGTAGTTACAAAGATCTAGACTTGTAGAAGTGTAATTACTCCCTCAATAGATACTTCAATAGGGTCATGCTGGGATAGTCAGTATCTGGTAAATGGGGAAGAGGACTATCATCTTCCTTTGTAGTGAGTTATACAAATCATTATGGCATTTTCAATATAATAATTACGCTTAGCTTTCTAGTTCCCAAGTCTTATCAATTATGGTTTATGGCTGGTCAAGAGTAGTGTATAGTGATGCAAAATCTCCAATTAAAACTCAAAACTTTTGATTTAGGTACTAAATATTTCAAGCTAGTGTTGCATTATGCCCATTTTAAATTGCAATCCATTGTAAATGTTCTGTTAGGGTAATTTTACTGTTCTATTAGAATACATCTGACTGCTCTATCAGCGTATCTTAATTTTCATTAATGCTCTTCCTATATAGTCCTTTTTGATAGCGCCCATTTTTCTGTATATTTGTGCAGCCAAACTGTGGTGGTTTGGTGTCAAGTTCAAATTTTAAAGGGGGCTTCAGGACACCCCCTAAATATGCCTCTGTATTTCATAGACAGAATAAATACAGGCAGTATTGGTATATGAATTATGCTGTGTATTATATTAGACATAAACATAAGCTTCAGTTAACTAATTGCATTAAAATTACTACACAGCAATGACTAATGCAATTATTGTTTCCACCGTGGGTGGTCTACATATACGTAAATACTTCACAATGACTGGGTATATAATGTACAACCAGTAAAGATAACAACACAATAGAACTGCAAGTACTAATTTAATTTAACAATGCTCTTCATCAACTTCATCATAGGATCTCGGATTTGCTTGAAATACAGCCCATAAGCAAGAGGTTGTAGGAGGATTATGATGTAAAAGATATTTGGATTAATGATATCACTCATAATGCAATGGTAAAATGTAGATGGCTCCAGTAGCTTCATTGCTACAGACAGCAGTGGGTAGAGCAGTCCAATGACTGTACCACCCAACGCAACAACCAGTAGTGTGATCATTGGCTTTAAATTCTTCCTGATGTTAGCTTGCTTCTTCTTTAAGCCTTGAAGTTGATTAGTAGCACCTGATAGCCTTGTCTCCCTTTGAATTTGCTTGTTCACTTGACACCCTTTGATGGACAAATAAATGTCAATACCCAGAGTTAGCATTGATGATGTGGTAATGGGTATTATCTGAGTAATCAAGTTTATAAAGAAAGCCACTCTTGGTTGATCTGCAGGTGCCGTATTTTTGTGCCTTTGTGTAAATATCAGTGCTGTAAAGCTTTGGGAAAAAGAAAGCCATGGACAGTAGCCAAGATAGTATGATAGCACCTGCTACCACACGTTTTGTCATGATCTTTCGATGCTTGAAAGGGAACACGATGGCTATCATCTTGTCGCTTGAGATCATCAAAAATGTGAAGTATGCCTCTAGAGATGGAAACGAAAGAAATGCCAATGCATTACAACTGATATAATCAACACCAATGACATATTCGAGTATAAAAAGCATATTGTAGAATTGAAATCAGCAGCACCATTATAATATCGGTGATCATCAAGTTAGCCACAAAGATGTTATGAGGCCTGTGTAGACTTCTTGTTTTTTTGATGGTAGCAAAAACCCACCCAGCCATCAGCAAGATGATCGAAGTGGCAATCAACTTAAATCCCACAGTCAGGTATACAAAGTAGTTTGGAAGAGCCTCAAGACATGGATCACTGGTTGGTAAAGTCTCTTCTTACTGGAACCTGAGCCTGAGAAAGGAAGTCCACTTGAATCATCCATTGTAATCAACTGAGACAAATTTCAAACTACTCACATAAGACTGTACTGTGTCTACTGATGGATTTGGCACTTCCACACAACTTCACATATTACACTATTTCATTGTGTGTAACAAACTACAGAGCATGTCATAACATTACACTATATGTATGTACGTACATATATTATGTTGTTGCTATGCAACTGGTATACATCAATATGCCATCTGCATGTATTATATCATGTACTCAGTATCATAGGCGGATCTAGGAGGCATTGTCAGGGGGGGCTAAGGGGGGGCAAAAAGTTTTAGTGTACAAAAGTGTTTATTCCACTAAGAGGAATTCTAGTACGCAAGTTATATTCAGTTACATAACTCCATTCAGTATAGTTGGATGAATGATAGACATACGGTTGTAAGACTGTAGTTGGCAAAAAAAATTTTAAAATTAGACTTCCTAGGTTTGAATCTGGGAGCATTTTTGATAGCATTTAGCTAACAAAGTGTATGCTTACAATGCATAATATAAAGATTAGTTAGCCTAATTGAGATAAAGCCTATTTGATGGTAAAGTGTGCTAAATAGAGATAAGGTGTAGCTATAGCTAGTATTGTTGTAATGACATTACAATTGTGACTGTTCTATTAGAGTAGTGACTGCTCTATTAGAGTATCTCGATCTTGGCACAAAAATTCAAACTTATATGTCTCACTTTCTTTACAATGTACAGTATAACTGTAAAGTACATTTACAATTGTTGTCTTCTATTTGCCCATTTGCTTTCTATACTTCTGAATACAGTATGAATACATGATTCCAGTTTCTGGTATCAACTGTGAGCCCAAGGGGGGCAAGAGAAAGGCCAGGGGGGGCACAGCACCCCTTGGCCCCCCCTCAGATCCGCCTATGCTCAGTATAGCTATGATGTAGTCATTGCACTTTATTATCTGCATTATAGCTATGGTGATCACCTTATAATTAATAGACAATAGATCTAATCCTACTGTTACTAAACTGAAGGTGCTAAACCAGAGGCAAGTTGATATTTGTTGTGGTAAAACCTTTATGATCATCAGGACACACGATAGTGTGTCATGCAGCCAAAGAAGCCAATGCATTTGGGTGTGCAACGAACAAGTGGCGTTTTATAGGAACCAAGAAAATACTATTTTCATGCTTTTGCATACCTTGGTATCAGCTAAATGGAAATATCCCAGTTTTGAAAAATTCCTCAGGGTGGGACAACTTATGTTCCGAATTTGAACTGCATTGGTTCAGCCATCTTTGAGATATATCCCTTCAAAGTTTGCCTTATTTTCTTCGTATTTTTCTTAATTTCACCACTTAAAAATATTTCCATAATTCATGCAAGCCTTATTTCCAGTTATTGGAATATTTTCAAATTGGTGCTTGGAGTGAAACATACACATCGCAGCTTAACACCTCCCTGGACTAGTAGTAATACAGGTAATACTGGTGGTTTGGTATGGGTAATAGGATATATAGTGGTAATGTACATAACAGCAGTAATACGGGTAATAGTGTGACAGATCAGCTGATTTATATGGGAGAGCAACATTGTCACTTTCCATGATAGATGCTTCAGAGACAGCACCTGATTGTCTCCTACTATGTCAAGATGCTATAATTTGATACTTTCTGAAAATCCCAGGTTTGTTAATACCATGGGAATGGGGTTTTTGGGACAGATGGGACCCATTTCCAGTGAACCAAACTTTCCTGTATTTGTGGAATATTGATGGAGACAGCTTCCAGTCTTGTTCTTTCCATCTGTGACCTTGATTCTGTTACATGTAATTACCATTATTATAGGGGTCCCAGCACTAGATAGTAAAGTGTTTGACAAAACAAGACTGTGATCATAAGGGATCAATGGGATGAAAGTACTTGAACCTCAGGTATTGCAACGTCAAGTAGTCACGGGGGGTGCCATGATGAGACCTTGCTCCATGCAAGCAGGTCATTTGAGTAAAGAAAAGTTGGCAGAGCATCTAATCCAAGACAACACGTTACCGTACATGTAACTCTGGTCTCTCTGAGAAGCAAGCTGAGATTCCAACCATTTGTAAACTGTTGTGGCTGCACCAGCGTTGAAACCGGGTCACTACTGCTGACCCGGATGACCCACTGACCCGGATTTGACCCGGATGTGACCCGGATTGACCCGGATTAAATTAAGCCGAGGCGCTCGATAAGAGCTATGTTTCGGGTATTCTCGAGCGATCGAGACTACGTTTTGAGCGTTCGATTCGTGTTGAGTAAACGAGTAGTTATGTGATAACTAAGCCGGTAAGTTTATAATTTAAAAATCAGTCAGTGGGTTTGGTTCCACGTAGCTACTGTGAGTTTACAGACAGCAATTGGGTGTGGCTTCATACATACTTAGTATTGCAATTTCCCAATATATTATGGGTGTGGCTCACAAAACACTTATCCTGCTGCAAGACTAGACCTAGACTATATACAACTCATACATTAATCGATTAGTGGGCGTGGCTCCACGTAAGCTTGCAGACAGAAACGGACACAGTTTCATGCTACAGACTGCACTTACTAATAAATGGGCGTGGCTGAGCGTATGTTTGTAACGCGATAAGTGGGCGTGGCTCACGAAAGAGCTACGCGACTAGCGTTTATAGGTTCCACGTCGTTAAACCATCTATGGTTAAACGATCAATTTCGTTTCTCACGTGATCCAATCCGGGTCAGACCCGGATAATTTGTAAACCGGGTCAGACCCGGATGACCCGGAGAAAATGTGACCCGGTTGACCCGGTTGACCCGACCCGGTTTCAACGCTGGGCTGCACCACCCATAAGTAGAGAACACCAATGGGATGAAAGGAGCCCATCCCATGATACACTGTTCATACATTTGCTGTTTGTCACACTCAAACCTGCTGCTGTGTTACGATAATTAGGAGCAGTCAGTTTGAAGACTCTTACATCAAAGGAAGCTCTCAGATGCCAGAATCCTTGCACACTAACATCCAGGCATGCCTCGTCCTCCACATTGGTTGTGGCATAATGAAAAGACTCACCAGATAGGGGTTGTTCAATCATAGGCCTCAGGGAGTTATGCTCAAAACTTTCCATCATTATGGTATTCTGAATTTCTCCAAAAAGGTTATCATTTTGTTCTTATTATTCCCAAAATGTATTTATTATTCTCAAAATTATGCCAGTTTTGAATTTTTTTTTGACTTTTGCAATTTGTAAAGTTTAGCAAGATTTTGGAGCAGTAGAAATTCTATTCTATTAGACAGGAAGGCTAGATTTTAGTTAGCAAGATGCTTTTCACTGTTGCAATAGAGTAAAAATTATTCCACTGACTGTTCTATTAGAGTAGATGACTGCTCTATCAAGGGTACATTGATCTCAATATACGTGAATCAAAAATTATGCCAAATATGCCCTAAATTACTTCAAAATGTTGAAATAATTCCCAATTCTTTTACCCTATCATTATGCTCAAAATTATCCAGGCATAATTCCCGGACCCCTACTCAATCACCACGTATGACAAACCTTCACACAATGCAGTACTTAGGCAACCACCAAATGCACAATGGCTATAGGTATGGAATGCAAAACCATATTGCTCCACATAGGAATAGTGGCTATAGCACCACTATATATTCATATGAAGAAGTCTGCAGACATTTTTGTCACATTTCAGTGGCAGATCCAGGATTTTTAAAAGGGGGTTTCTGAAAGTTGGTATAGCTGAATAAGGCATCTGATAACATGTCTCCAGAAAATTTTGAGATTTTGGAAACTCTGAGATTGGATTTTAGGCTACTTTTAGTTAGCAATTACAATAAATCCAATGCTTTAAACTGTAAATACTATAGCTATCTATTAGGGCTGAAACGGATAGCAACTTTTACTATCCGGATATCCTGAACAAAACCTATCCGGATATCCTACGGATAGTGACATCATCACTTGCTATAGAAACATTTTATAGTTTATTGTAAGCATCCTTGTTTTACTAGTACTAGAAGCAAACAAACGTTAACATGATAGCAAAAGGTTTGTGGTAATGTTACACTGTTACTTTGCACCGTCTGTAACAAGATTGGCAGCTGGAGAAAACATGAATACAAGATGTAGCAGTTGCTACAAGACCTTTTCCAGGTACAACTAGTTAGTAAAGAACTCTTTATAAGGCAATAACTATTCTGTTACAACTTCTTCAGCAACATTCACAGCCTCGCTTCGTAATTTAGCGATGGGCGTGGTCGCGAGCAAGCTGATTAACTTACCAGGCTGCTGTTAACTTCACATAATCTAGCTTAGCTAACTCTCCATGATGAAAATTGATTCATCTAGTGATGAGAAAGTTGGACAGATAAATGGCTTTAAGTTATTACTATCCGCTTGGCTTCAAAGTACTATCCGGATAGTAAATTATTATCCGGATATCCGGATAATACGGATATCTGTTTCAGCCCTACTATCTATAGGGAAAAGATGGTGACTATAAGCTGCAGCTTTGATTGCTCTATTAGAGTAGTTGCTCTATTAGAGTATCTCAATCGTTTTTAATGTAGTGGAGGAAGAAGAGTGAAGTGTTGCTGAGTATTTAATAGCTATGAACGGTGTCAGTTAAGTGCAGCTGCATGCATGCTACTGAAATACAGTGGTATATAGTTGTTTGATATGACAAATTGTCAGTACAACAATGTTTATGTATTTAGACTTCTAAATTTAAAAGGGGGTTTCTGTCGAAACCCCAGAAACCCATCTAGATTTGCCACTGCATTTACTATACTTTGTTCATCATAAAATTGCCAGGCATGTCCATTATATTTGCTATTGAAAAATGATAAAAATGACACTATAGCTATTCATTGTGTACTGCATACCTCATGTTTGTTAGGTTGTATTCTGAGGTGTGGCAAGTACAATGATGCTAGAAGAATGAAAACTTTGATGCATTAAAATAGCCTAAACCAACCCAGCCCATGTATTCATGTTGGGGCCAAGTGTAATTAATTATAATTACCCATGACACGTGATAGATATAGCTATAACTACCTCAGCTGGATTTTGGACCAGATTTGAAAAGTGCATGGAAGAACGATTCAAAAGACCTATAGCACTCAGCAATAGAAATCAGGAATTTAGATACAGGCTGAAAATCACTTTCCATGCAGTTGTATTGATAATTAAATGGCAGATTTGAAGGGTGAATGTTCTAATTGTGTACCAATGTCTTGACACCCATTATCCCCACCACTGATAGACAATTTGACTTAGTTGCACAGGTTAGTTTATAAAATTCCAAATTGATGTCCATTACTGTAACAAATGTCTTCATTTGTTTTATTTATTGGCTTTACCGGTTAGGAACTGGCCATGGAGGACATGCAAACACAGAAGTTCATAGGGAAAAGATCACCGTACTGAGGTTACACACATGACAACAGAAACATAACACTGTACTTTCTCAATAGTTTTATAATGCATTACGCACAGGCACATGCATAAGAACTGAGACTAGCAATAGCAAGAGTTCATAAAATTGTATTATGAACTCTTGGGCCTTGGCAATAGCTACATAGCTACTCAGTTGCTGAGAGAACTGACTCCCCAGACCATGCAGAATCCGGCCCCAGACGACTACGTTGGCTGCATAAGCATCATAATAGTAGAGATATCTACACTAGCTCTATACTCATTAAAAGTCTCACCTTCAAGTGTAAGCAGAAGTTCCCAGCCCTCACGTTTGGGTCACGTGCGCAAGATTCATAATTTTGCGGAAAGCTTCATATAAATTCGTACGACCATTCACTGACCTCGACGCGAACACAGACTGAGGACAGGTGGACAAGCAGGTGAATCTCTTTCCTAAGCTCTTAGAAATAGAACCTTGATTAAAGTGTAATCGGTTGATCAGGAGGAAATTTACGTACGCTGTTATCAAGACTAGATATACTCTCGGATATACTAGTGAACCCCAAGTCCCGACCCCAAGCCATAGATTATCGAGAGAGCCCAAGCTGAGTGATTCGTACCTGTTCAGTGCTGCATTCAAGGCTGCATTTTACTGATAATATTTCTCTCGATATTACAATGTCTTATACACAAGACGATTACTATTTTTATAGGACGTAACCCTGTCCATTGTTTAGTCAAGACAATGAATATTCTCCGAGTGTTAACGCTAGCTGGTCAGTTGACACTGTTAGTTGTGGTGCTGGCAACACTTTACTGGTACTGCAGGTACATGATCACCAGTGGGGTACTGACACATGCCCGTACACAAGGACTAATTGGCAGAGCTAATAGATCACAAGAGAGATTAAAACAGATCCTCGGCTTACTACCAGTTGATCAGCAGAAACTGTTGTCTTCTGATAAATCTGATGGTAAACATTTTGTACCGTCCCCAAGTAACCTGGAACCCTTGCCTGGTGGTGACCTGAATTGTGAAGAATCTAAGTATGATGTGAAAGATCAGAAAGTTGTGAATACATTTAATGCTCTTTTGCCAGAGTATGCTTTATTTCATAATGAAGGGATACGGCTATTACAAAATGGACAGTTAAACAATGTCCGAACACTAACTTGGTACTGTGCTGAGACTTATGAATGTGGGGGACTAGGTACTCGATTCCGAGGCTTTATGGCAACCCTGACATTTGCAATCCTTACTAACCGAGTATTGTTATTTAGATGGGATCACCCCTCAGCTGAAAATGTGTATTTATTACCAAATAAAGTTGACTGGCAATATCGCGACTACTCCTTAAAATTGACTGAATCTTTTAAAGATCTTGGCCTCATTAAAAGACTTCATTTAGTAGACGAGAGATACAAATACTTAATTGATGATTTTATTGACTCACTGGTTGGAACTACTTCACATGTACAAGTACACTATAACCCAGTTGAAAAATTAGTACCCATACTTTGTAGAATAATAGATAACCTACACAACCCAAAATTAAGTACATTTAATGTCACTAACATGTTTGATGTACGCAACTATCCCATAGTGGAATCACTATCTTATAAGTTCCTGTTCAAGTTCACCAGGGAGCTACAGGTGTTTGCCAATGAGGTGCGGAACAGTTTAAATCTGCATGGTAAGAAATACATTGCTTTGCATTTAAGAACAGGACAATTCAGTGGTAGTGATATTAAAGAAAATGCACCTCGTGTTCAAAACTCATTATCTGATGCCAGGTTTAGTGTGGAGTGTGCCATTAAACAAGCTGACAAGTATATAGGACCTGATGGCCCAGTTGTTGTTGTATCGGATTCTTCTGAAATAAAACGAACAGTGTCTAAAGAATATTCTCGTGTAGTTATATTGGAGAATAATGTACTAGTACATGTTGATAAATCAAAGAACATTAGTAAGGAAGGAATGCTGGGAACGTGGCAAGATATTATCATAATGGCAGAATCACATTTTCTAGTAATGCGACCATCGTCATTCTCACTGATCTCTGTTGCCATGTGTGAAATAACACGGTTCCGTACTAAAAAGATGACTGCCACAAGTAAATGTAAATCTTAATTATATACCATTTTATTTGTGGCTAATAGTTTTGTTCATTTAATACAGGGAACGTATATGTGTGTTGCTAGTATTGTATAGTATGAATTGATGGTTCATATCATACAGCATGGTAGTACTGTATATTGATTGGAGGTCTGGCCAAAATATCACCCAAAAACCAGCTTCATAATACTATCCTGGTGTCTTGGGAGTATTGGTTAGGTAATACCAAGTCCAAGAGTGCCTCCAGTACAACCCTAAATTACTGCGCAAAAAATTATGTTTCCTGACATTTCGTGCATAATGAATTATGACAATTCCTTGAGTCAGAAATACCCGAATGTGCGTAATTCCTGAATTAAAGGAAATTTGTAAGGAATTGTAACAATTAATAAATTTTTCGGTAATTATATACACGTATGTGCCTAATTCCTTTCAGGAAATGTGCATGAATTATGACAATTTTGTGATGAACTTATACATTTTCTGAAAATTTTCATTACAGAAACATAATGGAAACATATCTTTTTGTGAAGTGAAATGTTTCCAATATGAAATTTTACAAAAATCGTATCCAAACTGATTTCTTCAGGCAAGATAACAACTAAAGCTACAGGCTTGATTTTTTCACTGTTCAACGTTGCTTTATCCCAAGATGTGCCTTTTGGCATACCACAGTATGTACAATGCACGCATCATGGACTTACCTTTGTCCTCCTTTATGTCCCATTACTTTTAGCCCAAGATGTCAACTTGTGGTAGTGCAATGCATGGCTTCCCTACATTTGTAAACGGGAATCATCCATTTTATATGTACATTATGACTGGATTGATTGTAGAGGCGCTTCTTATACTGCTCTTCATTTGTAACACTGTAACGTGCTGAAAATAGGTGAAAGTGAGCTTGATGGCCAATTCACTTTCAAGTCTGACAGTTGGAATGCACGACTTGTCCATATTTTTCATGGTGACTGGATCAGTAGTGGCATGATATAGGACCAAGTGTCCTTGAGTACTTCCATGTATCCAGGGTATACAGGTATACGCGTATATCTATTGCAGTGCTGCATTGATATGAACAGAGCTGAGTGCCAGTGCACTGGAGACACCAAACCAATGAACATAGCATCTTTTTTCTAAAAGGATACATGGTATACACATTGGTAAACACAGGATAGCTACTCTGGTTACCACATGTATATGTGAAGGTATATACACTGTCTGTATTATACACTGTTATATTGTGGTGTTATATTGGAGAACAATGTATTAGTACAGTCATGTGAATTATCAAAGAATGTCAGTAAGGAATGCTGGGAACACGGCAAGATGTCATAATGGCAGAATCACATAAGTGAAATTTTATTAAACCCATTTCCTGGGATTTTTGTACTACTGGTAGCTATCTATTATTAACACTCTAAAAGATAACGTGTGCCCTGTGACACCGTATGGTAGGCCATTTGTTTCAAAAATAATATATGTTTGATTTTGTACTACATTTAATATGTGATGTTGAACAATTTGTTATTTGATATTTACTATTTGATAGCTATTTGATATTCAATATTAATATTTATTGTTCAATTTTAACCAAAATGTGCCCCATTTTTGTGTGCAAAGCACACTTCATTTTTTTGCAGTGAAGACTGATTAAATTTTCATGTGTATCTCTACTCTAAATGCTATACACAGTATTGATCAGTCAATAATGGTGGTCCACTGGAAATCTACACATTTTCACATTCTTTTTCTGGGCCTATGATCAAGGGTCATAAACCTCAATTTCGTGACCATCCTCTGGCTAACATGTTTTGATGGTAGAATTGAATTTTAGAGACCTTTAACTTTCTTTAAAAATTCAGTTGGCCCCAGGCCCATAGCTCTATACAGTCGAGAGTTGTGCTGATGCTGTAAATGGAAGGTAATAAAAGGTCATCCATCTATCTTCGTAACAAAAGCATAATGCCAATGCTGCCTAATTTATTAACCATGTCAGTACATCAGTATTGGAACCCAGTATAGCTAGCACAAAAAGTGCATTTGTCTACATTCAATCTCCTTTGTCAGCGTTTGCACCATTCTATAATTAGATTAAGGCCTTGCTGTAATATCTTGGTACCTCTTGGGGAATCAGTCACACAGTACAGAATACAGTCATCTGCAAACAATCTCAATGTTGAAGAAACACCAAATCCAATGCCATTCATGTAAGCAGAGGACTGAGGAACTCCAGACTCCCACTTACTTAGATGCAGTGCCATCAACAGTATAACACGTTGTAATCTGTTTGTTAACCAGAGTGATATCTTCAAGCACCTGCAATTGGCCACCAATACCATAAATCTTTAGTTTATATAGTAATCTTTGATGAGGAACTGTGTTAAACGCTTTTTGGAAGTCAAGCCTTAATAATTAAGGTCTATATAGCTACCTGTTTTTGTTGGTCAAGTCTATGGTCAAGTGCTCTCTGAACATCCTCTACTAGCTACACACAATTAGCTGCATTTCACATTAATGTCCTTCCATACTGCTGATCACTCAGGATTGGCATTGAGTATAAGGTGATTCGTTATTGAAGTGTCACTGAGTACAAAACATGCTCCATTAGCTTACAACAAGGCTAGCTATAGCTACTGCATAGCCATGCAGGATCATAATTAATTTTCGCGAAAAGTTTTAGCGACGATACGGACAGGTGGTCTCTTCCCAAATCCCTTGGTAGTAAATATTGGACTTATACTTAATACTGAATATTAAAGTGCAATTGGTTCAGGAGGAAAATTGTGTATGCTGTTACATAGACTAAGGTAGGGGCGGGCGTTTCCGGACAAAGTTTGTACATGTATTAGAAAATCGTTTATTTCTCCTTGAGAGAAGAACGGATTCTAACATGCTTGATGCCGAATTGTAGCCAATGAACTAGGCTATCAGTGGTATAAATTGTAAGTGGTAAAGTATAGGGTGCTAGGAGAAAGAACGGTCTAAACTTGCAATTTGAGAAAATGCTAAAAATTTATGTGGCTGGGGTTTCCGGACACCGGTAAAAGTAGGCGTACCTGGCATTGCTATGGGAATTGCTGCACTCCACTGAGTGCCGTGGCCCAGCAGAGGCTGATAGCGTTCTGTTTGGCTGGTTACTTTGTTTATGGCAGCGATTTTTTTTAGCAGCAGAATTGTGTTATGCTGCTCCGGACCTTGCAGTTGTCTTACAACGCTTTCAAAGATGCGACGTTTGATCTACTGCCTGGAAATCTGTACCAGCCCTTATCTGAACACTCAAACAGCATACTTTAGCAATGTGGTCCAGCGGATCCTTGCTGCAGGCTTCTCCGGGCTGCTGGTTGTGTTGATTTCGCATTCAAGTTGACACGACGCAGGTAATGGGCTTGGAATCCAGTTGTACTATCTCTAAACCGTATATCCGTTCACTGTATAGTGTGATTGACAATTTGTGGTGCATATGGTCGCTTAGAATTACGAACGATGTCCTCAATCTACTGTTAATGTTCTATACCATATGCGTATTTTGTACCATTCGCGTATGGTACCATATGCGTATACGCGTACGGTACAACCATACGCGTATATATATGGTACGGAAAATCGTACCATCTGAGTATAGCTAACCTAGCTGGTATGCGTATAATATCAAGCAGAAGGTTTTTGCACTGCCGTACCTATTGACTACGCCTGATGGCACTCTGCTTTCATTTCTGTTCGGGGAAGCCAGGGAGGGGGGAGGAGCTAGTCTTTCTGTTCAGTGAAGATCGAGATACTCTAATAGAGCAATCATATATTTTATTATTATTATATAATTGCAAGACCTCGCACAGCGAGTATAAATGCAATATACAAATCAAAATATATAGCTACAGCTAACTAATTACAATTTTACAGTTCATTTATAAGGTTGTTAAACACGGTGATAGATGAAGCTTCAAAAGTCTCTGGTTGCAAGTTGTTCCATATAGCAGTGGAAGGAAAAAAGCTGAATTTATATGTGTCAATTCTAGTGAATGGCAGGGTAAGTTGATCTGATTATAGCTATTCTATTCTCTAGAGCTAAGATCAATTTAGCTTTACTGCGATTAAGATATAATTTACTTTACTGCATGATGCAAACCTATTTAAAATAAAGCATTCCTTAAAATAAAAGAATAACATGATATCTCGCATGACTATATATAAGTGATGAAACTGACATCTTGATTTAGGACAATATATGATAAAAACAATCATGAATTCATCACACTGTTGGCAGATCCAGTCTTGAATTGCGTTAAGTCCTGCTGATCTGGTAGGATCTGATGAAATTCTACATTGTCAAAACTAATAAAGGTCAATCATCTGGGTTGGAAGCTTTACGAAAAACATGATAACACCTAGCTGCATACAGTATAAGTCTGAAAAAGTATAAATCAAAGGAAGGGGATTAAATATAATATGTCTTAATTTATACGTAGTCATTGGTGTATATCTAGCTATAACAATGTATCTCGTCTGTTTAACATTTCATTTCATCAAAGTATCTGACAGTTCCACAAAATACATGCAATAGAGCCATCACTCATATAATTATGATGGTTTATGCATGTATAAGCACCTGTGGATTATTTTCTTGATGTCTTCTGACTTTTGTACATATTGATTTATTGCCTCGTCCCGCTGTCTACTGCCTTATTTGTCATGGATTTCCATCTTGCATTTTTATAATAAATGACTTCATTTATCCACAGTGTAATCGATTTGAAAGTACACAAGCTGGTATACTGCATGTATATGTTCTTTAGAATAGTTGAGTTAAAATGACCAGATTTGTGAAAAGGTACTTTTTCCACACATTTTACATACCAGCAAACAAAATGGTGTAACACTTGACTCCTTACACTGATAAACTTGCTCTTAGTATCAAAATGCAGATAGATGCTAGTAGCTACTGTACAGTTGTACACTCATGGATAATTGCATGCAGGCAATTATAAGGTATATGTTCTAAAACTTACGAAACCCCAAATTTCAAAATATGCATGGGTCAAATTTTGTCTGTGAAAAAGGTACCTTTTTGCAAATCTGGTCACAAATTATCTAGTTGTTGCATAGCAACTGCACACACTGACAACATATGGTAAATTTTAATTTTTGTTTTTTCTTCCACACAGTACATTGTGGCTGCAATTGCTACACATATATTGCTTCTTATTGGATTCATGATCCATTGTTGATACAATGAAAATTCAAAAACTATAGGCCATTATTACAAATGCTAATCCTCCTTCATATCTATAATAGAGTTAATGATGTAATGTAATGATGTGACATGATGTAATATAATGTAATTTATGCATACCTGTAACATTAATATTGTGTACTGTCGTTGTAAGAGTTAGTTGTTATTGTGTACTTTCAGTTATTGATTAATAATATTATATACAGTAGTCTGTTTTGCCTATAAATGGTCTGCCTACACTTCCCTACAATTAGAACAATACCCATACATAATATTTATGTGTTTACAAATACTCCTGAAGATAGTCAAAGATTAGTACAATAATTAAAAGCTATATAGAGCGATATTACCCAAAACTCTACTAGGGGTTTCTCTATACTTGTATATACTTTGTAAAAATGCATGTGTTTGGGTTTAAAGGTGCCCAATTATCCCTTCAACATAAAACAAGAGCAGTATGCTCCTTGTCTTACTCAGAAACTGAAATTGAAGTTTGATCTTCTAAAGCATTATTTAGGGCAAAAGACATTGATTTCTTTTAGGCTGTAGAATTGTGCCAGCATATTGATATTCACGATTTTTCAATGAATATAACTGGAATGCATAGTGATATAAACGCTAAGCCAGTAGAGGTAGCATTGTAGCTAAATATAAACATAAGATTTTGATATAATTATCTATATACTACATTCTGATTGGTTACAACATAGCAACCATATTAAATGATTTGCATCCATTGGCAAATGGAGCCAATTTTTTCAGGCATATATATATTATTTTATTAAATATTTTATTCTATTGTTGCTACATATAATCTATTGTTTACCTTTAATTTGTTAGTACACTAGCTTCCACTTAAAAATGGATATTTATGCCTGGTGGCACTAAAGGTGTGTCACAGTTGAGCAGACAATTTTAATCAGATGAGCTCGAGAAGTACAATGTATAATGATTGCTCAAACAGAGGAAGACCTGGAGAATGCTGATACAATAACATTGAGGGAGGTATACATCGGTCTTATAGTATAGCATGTCTAATATTGCTATAAGCTACAGCCATGCAGATTTGCAAACTAAAAACATTACTTTCTCTACAGTTATATCTTTTTGCTATATATAAACAAGAAAAGTAAGTAAACAAGAAATTGGATCCTCAAAAGAAGAAGAGTGTACATATAGTATATAAAAATGCAAATACAGTGAGGAGCCATGTTGCACAACTGATGACACTTACGAAGTTCATTTTTCCAGTTATTAGCTTTGCACAAGCAGTATAATTATGTATAATTCAGTTAGAACTTACTAGCTACCTACCATACATGTTGTAATTGCTCTCCTTGCTTATTTACCCAATTCTGTTGTAAATTGTCAGTTATCCAAACTTATAATTGAGTATATTATATAAGACCATCTGCATGCTTCTGATAGCTAATGTATAAAGTAGTATACATGCACAGTACCATTTATGTGAAGTTCTGCAGACAGAGTGAGATCATGTACATAAGATTTAGGTACATTAGTATAGGACTATAGTGAGTATTGCATGGGCATGGCAAGCTAGGATAAAATGCATGTGTGTGCTGATGAATAAATTTATAGTTACAGCTCAGTAGTAAGCAGATTATTGTGTTGTGTTCTAAGTTTGCTCAGCTAGAAATACTTGTAAAGACAGCCCATTGTAGCTAGGTGATGGCAAGGCTAGAAGATACTGAGAAAAGGCATAATACGCATATGGTACGTACCATACGCGTATGTCTATACCGTACGCGTATGGTACGGAAAATCGTACCGTACGCGTATGGTATGGGGATGCAATTTATTCACATCATCTGATGCCCCGTATACGGAAACTCGGATATTTATCGTGCTATAGCGCCTGCGATTTTATTTCTCGTTGTTGGTTTTGTCATAGATATTATATACATAAGATCTATGGTTTTGCGGAGTATCTATGGTTTAATATCTGCCTTCCGAGCGTCGGTGGCAATTTCTAATTTATAATGGTTTACTAATTGAACCAGATCAGATTTCTTCAATAACGACAGCTGAGGGTTCCCCACAAATCCTTCCACACTACATGACACTCAAGGGGGTGTCACTCAGGCTCTTGCTGTAGGTAGATCTGCGACCGCGGTCAAACTCTAAGTCAACGGTCAAGGCCACAAAATAGCTCTTACAGTGGGTCAAGGGTCAAGACGATACAGAAGGTTCGAAACACACAATCGAAAACTATAAGTAGCTATTATCAAGTTTACGGAATTATACGTAACTTACAAGAAGTAAGGATCTCCAAGAAGATGTTTTAAAGCTCCAACAGGCATTTCGCCGTAATTATAATGATTTTTCTCTCACAGCTGCTGGTAGCACGCACTAAGAAAATATTATACTAGGTTACAAGCGCAGGTGCGTATAGGAAAATAGAGAAATAAGTGGAGGTAAAAAGTTCGACAAGAAACGCTCAAGTCACAGGTCAAAGACGATAAACGCTGCAAGTCAAGGGTCAAGGTGAAATTATCCCCGGTCAAGACTTTGACCGCGGTCGCAGATCTACCTACAGCGTAAGCCGACGTGACACCCCCTTGACACTCCACCAAGTAAAGCAAAAGGAAAGGATTAACAATAATCAGTCGTTCGTTCCAAATGTTACCCATCACTAAAGCTTCCGAGTCGTATGAACCGTGCGCATAATATATATAAGGAAGAGTTCCTTATATATATTATGAACTCTTGATGTTACTAATAGAACCAAAAGTCCAATTAGAGCACACATTAAATATACTACTTGCCCATAGCTACCACTTGAACTTTTGCAAATATGGATTAACTTATTTTTAGTGTAGTCCTCCAAAAAGCCTCCCACCCACTTCATGAATAATACAGCATTCAAAGTTCAAACCACTTCACATTGCTATGACCACTGTAATTAACCACACAACAATCATGAATGGCAGCTTGTGGGTAACACCACAATAAAACAAGTACACCTAAATGCATATTATTTGTTGATCCTCTACACGACTCAGATGGGGTGCTTGTAACTTGCAATGATTACTGGATGTGATACTGTCATAGTGATATCCATTATGAAGCAGTTCAATGTGATGTACTTTAAATGGAAAATGTGGCTGTGGTATCACGTCATGGGTAATCAACACATGACACGGCTTAAAGGTGATCCATTTGTGGCTACTTGTGGCAGAGCAGTACATTAACTCATACACGGGTACACCTAGACAATCAGACGCCGCTTGTATTTCCAACTGTGTACCCCATATTCCATCCTTAGACATCCTGTCAACATGCTCCTCAAATCCATTTCTTCTTCCCATATACAGGGGCTTGTATATCTCCAAATTGTCACTGATCAGTGTGACCAGTGCCTTACGCATTTGAGCATGGTAGATCTGATCACCAAAAGCCTGATGAGCCAATGCTCTAAACAAACAATTACCGTCTGGGGCAACACAATGTATTGTACGATTGTACTGATTGACTGTCACAGCCATTTGCTGATACTCTGGAAATACTTGAACATACTTAGCAGGAATAGAAACTCCAGGTGGTGCCAAGTACTTGGGACACATCTGCTGAAGCCCCTGTCACAGATACACCACATGAAGGCAAATTTGCTGATGTGCAAAATTACCTGCTGCATCTCATCCACTGACACTGTCTGACATTGAGCAACTGTGGTATCACTACTGGGTGGGATCTACAATTGTGAACACTGTTACCACACATCCAACATCAGAAACATGAAGCACCTGAGGCCTGGATTTTTCTCCCTTTGTCTGTATGTTTTTACACTGTCGTTGCACACAACACTTCTTCTTTTTACCAGTACCACCATGTCTTTGCAGTTGACACACTCTGCACAGTCATCTTTAGAGCACGCACCACATGTTCCACAACGTTGTTTTCTCTTTCTCTTGCCTATATACAGAATCATGTAAATCCTTTACTACATACGTGCAAGATAGCATGCACGATACCTGAGCCGTTCTTGTTTTGAGCTGTCCTAGTAGCAGTATGATGATCTTTATCTTGATTAAAAGCCTATTAAATGTACGTATCTAATACAATTATACAAATGTCACACACACATACCTTTCTTAACATGCTTGCTTTCCTGCCAACTCTGCCACGAAACCTTGAATCATTCTTTTTCCTTTTTGTAGTACACTTAGGCAGCTGGGTTAGTCTCTTCAATGAAACTTTTCTCCTAAAGGATTTTTTCATCTGCTTCCTTATTTGTGGTCTTATTAACAGTCCATGGGATTGTGGTAGTTGTTCTTGAAACTCTTGCAATAGACTGGATAACTTATGTTGGATACCTTCCAGGACGTCAAAGCTAACATTGCTATCGATATTGTAGGTTACAGTTTTAAAGCATTCCAGGGTAACTCTCATGTTTGTAACCATTTGTTTCAAATGCCTACTTTTCTGTGGAAAATAAAAATACCATGATTAGAGACAAACACTACCAAATAACTTAATACAAAAGAACACTAAAATGGTAATGAGTATATTCTGTAAATGACAAAGCCCGACTTGAAAACTTTCATGGCTTTAGTAAGCCATGCAAATTTTTCTTATACATTTTGACTAAACCCAAGCACTTTTCTCCCAATCATATGCAATACCTTAGCAGAGGGCAATGCTTCAAACACTTCAGTAGTGGTAGTATTAGGTATAGAGTCATCAGCCCCACCATCTGTGTATCCAACTAAATCTGATTCATCTGGTTCTTGTGGTGGTATTTCAGAATCCAAGGGTGTGGTGCCTGTGGAGTTTAGATGTGAAGCTATAGCATCGGTATCAATCTTCAAGTATGCAGATTCCAGATATGATTGAGGCAACCTGTCCCAGTTCCAGCTTTCTTTCACATTGAATATAGCAAAGAAATGTTTCCAAGGAATATGGTAAGCTATCCAATCTTTGCACGTACTTGATGGTACTGAAAATTCTATTGTGTGATCTGTGTTCTTTCCCTTTACTTCAAATATTCCTCTAACCATATCAACTTCCTTTACATCAGAATCACTGTACTTCAGACTCTTTGATTTGCGATGGAGGCAGTGCAAGATGGTTGACTTTGGCTTGGATTGAAGGTATGGTGGAACTACAGCCGGATTATATGCTCTGTACAAAGTTGTTTGCTTAAAGTTCTGAAACACATATTTGTAATGCAGTGCAGGTATAAACTCCTCAATTAGCTTAATGACCAAAAACGACAAAGTCAGGGTTTTCTGTCTTGGAAGAAACTTGTATTTCAGCAACTTATTCATTGCCTCTGCTCCATTATTTGGGTTAACAGCAGCATGATAGGTGTCATCTCTGTACGCTAGTGCCCATTTCTAAAAATCACAAAACATACTTAACAATACGTCAGCATATTGTGACTATATAGATGTGAAAGTCATGCAGCTATATGAAACGGAAATGGTGACTACATATATGTGACATACCTCAGAGATATTCAGCCATGTCGTAGTCAACCACTGATGGACATTGCTATTGCGATTCCACAAATTTGTAGCTTTTAAAACTGCTACGGCTGAGTCATAGTGATGATACCTTGAGAAATTGTTCCCTTCTTCAAATTCTTCAGGGTTAACAGAAGGTGCCCAAGCTATTGCCCTGAAATGGTCCAATAGGATGTCTGCTTCAGAATTGCTTAGTCCATGCTTACTGGCTTTGACCCATCTTTCCCAGGCTTGCTCCCTATGAAAATCACATAGATACACAACAGTATCTGGAAATGCAGCTTCTAAGGCGGAAATTTCAGCTTCACTGTAATCTGTCATGAAGCACTTTGGAGCCCACCGAGGATTCCAGGATTTGATGATAGAAAGAGCATTCTGTATGCTTTCTTTTGTTTCACCTTGGACAATAAACTCTGCTACAACACAGTAGCCAGTGTTTGTATGCACTGTTATAAAGAACAAAGGTAAATCATATTTGGTAGACTTGTATGTGGCATCGATCATGCTAACTGTATTGCCATACTTTATCAATAAGTCCTGTTGCCACGGTTCTTGGTGAACCCACAGTAGTTCAGTCCCATTTGAATTCTCATTGTCGATAGGTTTGGTGAATGGTTGAAAATGTATTTTCGTTTCAGGTGCAGTTTTCATGGAAACATTTTCTTGATCAACTAAAGACAGTTTCAGGGTCTTTTGCGCTTGATTCATATGATTCCTTATGTCATCAAGAGTAGGGTAATACGCACGGTCATTGGGATCTGGGGTTCCACTTTTGCTCAAGTAGTGTAAAACATGATGCTTTAAGTGGCGCTTCATTTCAATTGGCTCTGAGACACCAGCCAACACAAGTTCATGAATCTTCTGAATCAACAAAGGATTAACTTTCTGAGAAAATGCAACAGATGCACCTGTGGGGTGTGTGTCATGGTGGGCTTCACTTGCAGGTAAACTAACAAAGTATTTGTCAATTGTACGCACTTCTGAAGCTGAGTTAGTTAGCTTATCTTTCAACTGTTGGAGGGCAGCTTCCTTGACTTTTCGCTCCTGTTTCTTAGCTTTTAGAAGACAGTTCAGAGTGCACACTGTATTCTGGATAAAAGATAAACTTTCTAATATGTAAACTGGCACTGCACCCTATCTTTCTTGTGCTCTGCAGCTTAATGCGATCAGTTGTTGGCTGGTGAGGCTTAAAGTACTGCTTTCCATACTGACAGTGCAACAAGCGCTTTTCACCTATGCTAAATGGTGTACTGTCCCAATTAACAGTGTAATGACCAACAGTGTGACTCCAAAACAACTTTACAACTTTTCCCTAAAACACAGATTGCTTATAACTTAGGCCACAGATAAGTGACTAATGTAATAGTACCTGCAGGTTTTGGGCTACTTGTTTATCACCAGTCCCATCATCAGCTGTCACCTTGCTGCTTGTTCTTGTCCCGTACGAGGTCACAGTGTCTCTTCTGTGTCCTTCAAGTAGGGTCTCCACATCATCACTGTCCACTAGTCCTTCAAAATAAAAACCGCGTCTTTTCAATTGCCTAGCCCAGGGTGGTTTCTCTGTTTCAACTGACAACTCCATATCAAAACAGCGGGCAGCCCAGAAACCAGGTGCAAAACCACAATGAGAAATAAAATCGCAGGCGCTATAGCACGATAAATACACGAGTTTCCGTATACGGGGCATCAGATGATGTGAATAAATTGCATCCCGCGTACGGTACAAAATACGCATAAAAATTACGCATAAAAATTATGGTATAGAACATTAACACGCGTATAGAAAGTTTTTTACACAAAATATTCTACATGCGCAAGCAAATCGTGACGAATCTCAGTAATCCTTGAAGCTATCGAGATAAAACTTTGGTATTTTATAGCGCACAAGTGGAGTACTTAGGTACTCAAACCATAGCCTGATTGGTTTCCATTCCATCCTTCAGTAGCGGATTATAAACGAAGTGTCCGGAATACGCAGCTGTCCGGAAACCCCCTTACTTACCTTATCTCGTAGACTATGAGATAAGACCGAGTGGACCCAAAGATTCGTACGTGTTTTTCTGGTACTGCTACGATTATCTATTATAATGTCTTTACTGCATACACAAGACGTTTTCTATTTATGAAGTACACCCTGTCCATTGTTTCGTCAAGACAATGAGTATTCTCCGCGAGATTCTCCGAGTGTTAACACTAGTTGGTCAGTTGACACTGATAGTTGTGGTGCTGGCAACACTTTACTGGTACTGTAGGTACATGATCACCAGTGGGGTATTGACACATGCCCGTACACAAGGACTAATTGGCAGAGCTAATAGATCACAAGAGAGATTAAAACAGATACTTGGCTTACTACCAGTTGATCAGCAGAAACTGTTGTCTTCTGATAAATCCTTGGATAAATCTGATGATAAAAATTTTCTACCATCCCCAAGTAACCTGGAACCCTTGCCTGGTGGTGATCTGAATTGTGAAGAACCTAAGTATGATGTGAAAGATCAGAAAGTTGTGAATACATTTAATGCTCTTTTGCCAGAGTATGCTTTATTTCATAATGAAGGGATACAGCTATTACAAAGTGGACAGTTAAACAATGTCCGAACACTAACTTGGTACTGTGCTGAGACTTACGAATGTGGGGGACTAGGTACTCGATTCCGAGGCTTTATGGCAACCCTGACATTTGCAATCCTCACTAACCGAGTATTGTTATTTAGATGGGATCACCCCTCAGCTGAAAATGTGTATTTATTACCAAATAAAGTTGACTGGCAATATCGCGACTACTCCTTAAAATTGACTGAATCTTTTAAAGATCTTGGCCTCATTAAAAGACTTCATTTAGTAGACGAGAGATACAAATACTTAATTGATGATTTTATTGACACACTGGTTGGAACTACTTCACATGTACAAGTGCACTATAACCCAATTGAAAAATTAGTATCCACACTTTGTAGAATAATAGATAATCTACACAACCCAAAATTAAGTACATTTAATGTCACTAACATGTTTGATGTACGCAACTATCCCATAGTGGAATCACTATCTTATAAGTTCCTGTTCAAGTTCACCAGGGAACTACAGGTGTTTGCCAATGAGGTGCGGAACAATTTAAATCTGTATGGTAAGAAATATGTTGCTGTACATTTAAGAACAGGACAATTCAGTGGTAGTGATATTAAAGAAAAAGCGGCTCGAGTTCAGAATTCATTATCTGGTGTCAGATTTGCTGTCGAGTGTGCCATTAAACAAGCTGACAAGTATATAGGACCTGATGCCCCAGTTGTTGTTGTATCGGATTCTTCTGAAATGAAACAAACAGTGTCTAAAGGATATTCTCGTGTAGTTATATTGGAGAACAATGTATTAGTACATGTGGATAAATCAAAGAACATTAGTAAGGAAGGAATGCTGGGAACATGGCAAGATATTATCATAATGGCAGAATCGCATATTGTAGTAATGCAACCATCATCATTCCCACTGATCTCTGTTGCCATGTGTGGAATAACACGGTCCCGTACCAAAATAATAACTGCCACAAGTAAATGTAGACCTTAATTGTACCATTTTATATGTGGCTAATAGTTTTGTTCATTTAATACAGGGAACGTATATGTGTGTTGCTAGTATTGTATAGTGTGTAACATATAATTTATATCCATTAATTTATTGCTCTCATTGATTTAAGGGCAGAAGATGTGTGCGTATGTTTAGAGTGTCTGGTGCTACTGATGTCATAACAAAATTAATGAGTAAAATTTTTAAGTGTGTCCCTCTTCAACAATCCTGCCATACATTCTCCTCTTTTACACAGCAGTACTGTCTCCATGCAGGCTATAGCCAAACATGCCAGGGTTAGATGTGTTGGACCTTCCTACAACTGTATGTGTTCTCACCCACTTCTGCACTTATAAACTTTAACAGTCTAAGAGACATGCTCCATCCAAGGATTGGTTGAATTTAAAGAGACTTTGGATTTGTGTATGCAATAATGGAATGTTTTATGTTGGAGAAATTTTTGAAAGACTGAACAACTCTGACTCTGCCGAGGTGCACCACATGTGATAGCAACAGGAACCAGAGTTGTTGACCCTTCCTAAATGTACTTATCAAATGTTTTGTTCCATATATTTGTGTTCATGTTGCTATCCATAATCTAATCAATATCCAAGTAGATTGAGATTGGAGAGATTTAACTCACATACACACCTAGCTAGTACTGAAGGCACAGTGTTAAACAGCATCTGATATCATCAACAATTTGGTGGGCAATTATTCTATGTGTATTTTGCATGTACTTTTATTGTAATTATGTTGACTATGTGATTGTGTGCACTATGAATGTACTGTATGTATGGGTGAATAATTATATTGACATAATAATTGTGCCCAATGCAATTTCTAAATTAGCTACATGAAGTAATGCATGTCCAGTCAACTCTAATCATTGAGATTTTTTTTGTTCACACCTTAATGTCATTCACAGGTTTATCAGTTATTGTCATTCTATATAATATTATATAGGCTGTATGTATTTATGATGATTGGCTTTATGTTCTTGTTTAGTTTTGCTCTGAAGAGCGCCAACTTCAATCCCTTTAGTTCTCCTTTAAACATGGTACATCATTTGAAAGGAATGATACAGATTACAGACAACACGGATAAAAACATAGGCCATGTATTGCTAGTAGTGAACTGAGTTATGGTCACATAGAACAAAAGAATGTTCCATGTACTGCAGCTGATACATGCAAGCAATTTGATCACAAACATTACAGTAGTGCAATGTAACCATCAGGTATGAGGTTAGTCGCGTTTCTTGAAGATATGGTTGTGACAAAATCTGGCCCAACTAGAAGATGAACTTGAATCCATTGATAAGTATATAGCCAGGTCCCCTAATCCAGAAACAAACACGACATGTACATTTCACTGAAATTGTACACCAGTGAAACACCACTTCTATTTTGACAATATGCATAACACTTAGTATTGAATAAGTTTCATGATTTAGACAGAGAAATACTGATGCCATTGAGAGCCAAATCTAGGAACTTGCCAGAGAAGGGATACAACCAGACAAAGATGCAGGCACATTACTATGCTTCTCCTGAATCACCTGCCTCATGGTACGTACTTTGTTGATATTCTGGTCATGTAAAAATCAACTTTATGGTCACCACTGAAATGGCTGAGGCTTAACGGAAAATCTAACAAGTAGTCAAACATAGTCACTAAAATGTAGATGTATATACATTAGTCACTAAAATTAATTACCTCAGCATCACAGTGAAATAATTATAAAGACCTGATCATTTATGTTCAGCTTTGTAAGTAGGATCTGGTGAACATTGTTGTTCAGTGATAAGTCAGATTATTTAGGTACCGTATTGCCTCAAATTATGGCCGGTCTTGTATAAACGCCTTAGTCGTTGGGGTTGATAACAACATGACCACCGTGAATGCCAGTTTGTACTTTAAAGAAATAAACGCCTGGGCCATAATTCAAGGCAATACGGTACTTGAAAACCAACTAATACAAATGAATGCAATGACATAATGTTAGTATACTCAACCCACAATCAACCTTTCTATCCACTATTTTCTAAGTCACTGTCAACTGAGAGATCTTCATGCTTTAAAAACCCTTGGTTTGCCTATATAGGGTTTTTTAAATCTCTGTGGGAGGTCTCTAACTATATTTTCAGATATTTAATTTGATTAAAACTAGAAATCATCTGTATCACAATCCTATTTATGTATAAAACTTTGTACAGGTTTGTTACTATGAATGTTTAGAGAATCGTGATGATTTTCTTCTTGTAAGATGAGGTGTAGGCTTGGACACTTTCAGTATACTCTTGGTTGGTTGTTTACTACTATCAAATGTTGTATTCACAGTATCTTGATATGCTGGGGAAGAAACACATTGATAATTTACAGTAAGTAGGATGAGTTGGTGACCATGAAGTGGGGGATGCTATATTCTGATGTACATACCATATGACTTGTTCTTCTGCAGAGCTAACTTTAATTTTTTAGAGCCAGCACTCTTTTTTACTGGTTGTGGAGATAAGTCTGACAATCTCCGTACTTGCTTCCCAGACCTTGTAGCCAGTGGTGATATCTTGACAACCTGCTTGGGTGTCTTCTATGACAATAGGAATAATTCAATATTTATATGTCAGCATACACACACACACACACACACACACACAATTACCTCTCTGACTGAGACCTCAATTTTAGAACTCTTTACTGGCTTCGGTTCACTTTCTTCTAATAGCAGGACATCTTCTGGATTAACAGTAGGTAAAGTCTGCTTCTTCTCTTTGGCCTGGAAAAGTATATTAAAACTACCAGTCACTTGTATACATGAAATATACAACCTTAGGTTTTGAATAAAATAATAAGCTGTCCTGATGATCCACAAGTGACCGGCATTTCTTTTTAGGAATATCATCTTCCTCTGTATGCCGTGGTGTGCTGGTAGCAGGTAAACTGCGTCTCTTTTTAACCTTGTCTCTACTAACTGGTGTAACAATCATGTCCTTTGTGATACACTCACTAAGTATATCATTTTCAGTGTCATGGTTATGGGTGGGTAAAATATCTACACTAGGGGTAATTGTTTCATTATTCTCTAATGAGTTTTCTTCTTGTGAATATTCACTGTTAATGTGACTGTGTTTACGTCTTTTTCCTGAACGATCCTCACCAATACTCTGTCTATGGCTACCTACAAACATACAGTACATATACACAGGTAAACATCTGTACAAGCAAATACACCACATCAGTGTTTTGTAGTGATGTGCGATAATAAGTTTGCAACTATATCGATTGATCACGATAATTGCATCATGATACAATAGTTATCACAATAGTAAATCCAAATGATAAGATGCATAATGTAGCACTTATTTTGTTTATTTTCTGTGAATACAGGTAAAGGCACATCCTGTATACCTGAATGCATATATGTCCTGCCTAAATACCGCAAAGTTCAATCTCAGAAAACAATTAGAATACATAATTGAATAAACAAATGAATGTTTTAATTGTTCGAGTAATTCCAGCGAGGTAAGAAGGTCTAATATTGATGTTCATGATAATCACAAGCTATTATCATATCACGATAATGAACCACTGCGATATGATTATCACACTATCAATATTATTGCACATCACTAGTGTTTTTCAGGAGATATTTACAGTGGCACCTCCATTCCCTGAACATCTGTGGGCCAGTTCAATCACAAAAGTGTTCATATAAGTGATGAGTGAGTCCCCATTTGCTTATATAGTTTTAATTCAACTACTCTAATAGAACATACACTTACTCTAAAACACTCTAATAAAACAGTCACTTATAATTTGAGTCCTAGCCACTGCACTATGTTAGTTGGTGTCAATCTCAGACGCATATACCACTGAGAAGCAGTGCAAAAAGGGACACATACAGGGGGTGGCTGGACAGTTGGTCCCATTATGTGTTCACTTCAAAAGTCAACATGTGACCATGTGGTTACAGGTCTGAGTCATTTGGAAATAATGCCAATTATTACTGTATTTAAAACTACATACTTATCTATTGAATAACCAGACATACACTTACTTTTTCTTTTCTTGTGCTTTGTCAGCTTTCCACCATCTGCAACATCTTGTTTTAATTCACGAACACTAGGAACTTCAACAACAGACAGGTTAGCAAACCTGAAATAAATCAACTATGCATGTGCATACAGAACACGAACCCAGACAATACCTCTGGCGAAGTCGATAAAGACATTTTCTATTAACAGAAGACCTGGCTCCATTCGGATCCTTCGCTAACTCGAGAAACTCATTTGACATGTTTGTAAGAGTAAAAGGAAATTTTCGCTTAGTAGAAGTCTCCATAGCAACTGCAAGTGGTTCAAACACAGAATCAGTGATAGCTTCTCTCAAGGAAGGGTCTGGGGTCACCGCCAAGTGGTGACAGAATGGCTTCACCAGTTTTATAATTAGATCTTCACTTAACTACATGAGTATGGTTAGGGAACAACAAGTACATTAATAACTAACTTGATCAGTGGACAATACTTTCTTCAGTTCAGTCAGGAACACATCCACAAGGTGAAATGTGATGCCATCAGCTAACTGGAGGTATGAAATTTCACAGCTGTACTTTACTAAATCATGATTTAAATTAAATATAGTAATGGCATAGAGAGAATTAAAACCACTGTGACATTGTAACAAGCCAGGCACTTGGCACGCAGTTAATTTTATCCCTTAGTATATAAAGTGACCTGTAATTCAGTGTATTTCATGATTCATGAATTAATTTGTAATTCAGTAATTACGTTGCCATGTACTGCTAAGGAAGTGTAACTCAACTTTAAACCATAAATTACACAAAAGTACATCTTACTCGTGTTTTCTTATGTACATGTAAATTTCCTAGAGGCAATTTGAGGCTGTTCTTCAGGGCATACCTCAAAAGCATTCATTATTCCTAGTAGCCGATGAGGCCAGATACACTGTTCTTCAGTTGTATAGCCCATTGTGAAAGGCCTCAGGAACTTGCTTCACCAGAAATGTTTGGTAGCATGAATGATACACTTACCACGTACGTGGATGGAATGTTTAGTGCTTGTTTCATCAGTTCCAGGTAGTGGTTTAACAGACTACAATAAACACAGGGACATAATCACCAATGATCATATAATAACATCTGTACAACAACTCACCTTTTCTCCCATCCGTTTTGTTGCAAGTATTCAAATGTTTGTCGTAACATTTTCCGTATAAGCTGTAACAAACATTGCAAATTCAGTGCTAGAAACAGGTCAGTTAACATAATTTATGCTTACGACTGCATACTGTAATTTACATGCTAATTATGTTGGACAGTGATATCAAAAGCAGTACTTTCCCAGTAATCGAATAGGTTCTACATGTACAGTATGCCAAGCTACAGTAACATAGGTTCAAGACAGGCAGGCATACAAACTACTCAAACGAATGATATTTCCAACAATTAAGAATTTTAAAAAGTATATTTATTTTTTAAATTTTCATCAAAAAAAATGTAATTAAATACGATACCATATAGATAAAGAAGGTAGAACTAACACTTCTAATTAATACTCACCATGTAAAACTTGTCCATCCTCAATCGATCTAGGTTACTCCATTCTCTCCTGATGGTCTTGAAGAAGGAATGAATAAACAGGAATACTAAAAATACAACAGAGTTAACAACATATATGCATATACACAAACCTGTAATAACAAGGTTAACAAAAATAACACACAAGTCATATGATAATAGAATAATGACCCAGTAACATCTGAACATTTAGTACATTCGTAGGTTTCACTGTACAGGGGTACTATAATATCTAGAGTAATATATTAAAAATTATAAATTTAAAAATGAAGTAGGGTTTCAAGCTATAAAAAGTAGTGAAACAAGAGATGAACAATGGTAGCTATTACAGCATAGCTCAGTGTTAAATCCCTACTTTGGCATGGTATAACAATTGTTCAATGCCAAAGTAGGGATTTCCCACTGAGCTATGCTGTAATAGCTACCACTGTTCACCTCTTGTTTCACTACTTTTTATAGCTTGAAACCCTACTTCATTTTTAAATTTATAATTTTTAATATACTAGTTTGTTTAGTTTTTTTGTTAAAGCATACAGCTAGCTATAAACATGTGACTGTTTTAATAGGGTGACTGCTGTATTAGAGTATCTCTAGTCAGCCTGCAAAGATGTGCTTGCCCAAAAAGGGGTGTGGTCATCGTGGTTTCGATTGATTATTAGACTAGAGTATCTCGAATCAGCCTACCAACTTGAAGGTGTGTGGTCATAAATACAGCTAGCGTAAAAGGGGCGTGGTCATTGTGGTCTCGATCGATAGATCGATAATACGTAGAATAAAGAATGGGTGTGACCTTGTGACCTATCGTGGAGTACTGGTACCTCCATACAGTCGGAGGCCGTACAGTAGCGCAGTCTAAGCACCTTAAATAATTTTGTGGCATCCATTATGCTGCGCTTAAAGAAAGTGTTGATATGGAAAATTGACGCCTCGATATGGTTTCGTTGGATGAAGAAAACAAGCAGCCTGATTGAAGATAAAAGAAAAGGCGCACACTCGTCGGAACCCCAAAAGGCACATCCCACCGGTGAGTTTGTTGTTGTGGCGTAAAATGGTGAGCATATGCATGCGCTGCTTCATTTGGGCTCTAGGCTTGCGACTGTGGTGAGTGAGTGAGTGAGTGAGTGAGTGAGTGAGTGAGTGAGTGAGTGAGTGAGTGAGTGAGTGAGTGAGTGAGTGAGTGAGTGAGTGAGTGAGTGAGTGAGTGAGTGAGTGAGTGAGTGAGTGAGTGAGTGAGTGAGTGAGTGAGTGAGTGAGTGAGTGAGTGAGTGAGTGAGTGAGTGAGTGAGTGAGACCAAATTTCGAGTTTAGACGATTTTTAAAAAATTCTATATCTGGCCGCCAGTAAGTGTTTTCTTGTTTTTAATGCTACATTTGATGTTAGATGGACTAATATTATTCCATTAAGGTGATTTTCATCGCGTAAGAAGTTTCTAAGCTGGTTTTTAAGGACGGTATTTTTGGCGGCGCGCGTCACTTTTGATGCAAACCCTACTTAAACAGTACTACCATACTGTTTGATAATAGTAACCAAGAGTATACAATGTAGTATTACAGCATAGCAAATGGAAAATGATTTTGGACAGTGAATGTTATTCAACCAAGTATTCAACAGCTACCGTACACATAACGAGTAGTAAGGACCTGAGATAGCTCACTAAGAAAGTCGTAGCAGAAGACATGTAATAGTTGTAACATGGGCATGAGGGCTTTGCCTGATATGTATGCCTGACTGCCTAACCCGAGGGCAGAGGGCATACATGTCAGGCAAAGCCAGAAAGCCACCGAGTTACAGTTAACACTTATCAGGCTGACAGCCTGTACAGGGTGATCAATCACCCAAGCCAACACACACGAGTGCAGCCACTGGATGTGTTATATATTTCACATGCACACCTAAAATATTTGATTATGGGTCAGCAGCCAGTATGTTCTGGCTATGTTTGGTTACAATGAACGGACATATCCTAGAGATATCATGGAGAATTTCGGTTACACGAGTTTAATGTTTTAATCGGCGCTGTTGAATTGTCTATGCAGAGTTCACTAAAGGCCTACATAGGTAAGCTTGCTTGTAGAGTGGTTACTCCGTGCAGAGTGGTAGTTTCATGATGGAGGCATGTCTGTATTTGAAAAAGTGTGGAAACAATCAGTGAATAAGCTATAGCACTAGCTAGTTCTTACCTTATCCAAACATTTTTCGACTCACAGGTAGGGTTGACAATGAAAAAATCTGTCTCTATATATCCAACTCTGGGTGATCAATCCTACCCAAGTCTACATCAAATGTAGGGTCAGTGTACATTATGCAATCATCTCTTCATGGGCTAATTTCATTATGGCATTTTGAGCATAGTGGGAATATAACACTTCTTATTGTTTTAATGTGGTTTATAATATCGTGCACTATTCCAGCTTGTTTCAGTACTTTTTATTGATGTGCTATGGTTCCTATTCTAGTTGAAATTTCCAAATTTTTTGTGTACTTGTTTGTCAACTTTTTTTGTAAAATAAAATTATTATGACTGGTGAACTCGCGCATACCGCATCAAAATAAATGGCGCCCCACGCCCCAGCTATCAATTATCATCTGAAAAGTGAAGTATGTCATTACACTTCATTGTCAGCTATGTTCAACCCATTACACAGCATTATGAATCAAGAACTGTTTGAAAGCACCTCTGCAATCAAAGTAGCCACTATAAAAATACGGGGTTGCAAGCACATCGTTTGCTTAGTTTATAGAATGAATACAACAAAAGAACTGGATCTACAAGAGCAGATATACTAAAGTAGGAAATTCACACAAAATAATCTTCAATACAATTAAATACAGTACCTTGATCGGTATCTGAAAAACACTGCACTAGGCTAGCTAAGTTTGATGCCAGTTCTTCCTAAGAAGAAACACAAACATTTAATGTACAAACAACAACACAGTAGGAGTATATGCAATTCAGTATGGCATACATACAACAAGAGTTCATAATATTATGAACTCTTGCATACACTAATATTACACAATAGACTAAAGGCATAACAGTATTGTAGGACTCAATAGTTTTAACATGAGTGGCCGATTTAAGGATCCACCAAAAGTTAATTTACATATTTTTTCTTTCTGTTATCTAAATTAAATTACCAAAGTTTTGGCCTTGTATGTTCTTAGAAAAACAGAATTTAAGAGCATACACAAACACCTTCTAACAACTAGACTAAACTGATCTCACAGGAGCGAAACCTGACCTATAATTGATAAGATTTCTTTAAAATAAGTACAGAGTCATATTTACAACAACACAGAATTCTTGCAACTGCTACTACACTATAAAATTATCTACCAAAAAACAGAAGCATTAATTGGAACATTCCTTACACTAGTTTGTGATTAGTCAAAACAGCCAAGTTGTGAAAAAGGTGTGGCCTTAAAAAAAAAAAAACCTGGGTGAAAAGTTGTGAAATCAAAAGGTGGCAGCCTGGGTGGCGTACAACAAATGGCTGCAATGTTAAAAAAATTTATTAGCATTAACAACATCACTGTAGCCATTTGTTGGCCGCTACTTTAACTTTTTAAAGCACATACCCACAGCTGGTCTTCTGTGGGCACGCACCTGGTTTACGGAGATGGTTTTCATAAAGTGTGTGTATGTGTGTGTGTGTGTGTGTGTGTGTGTGTGCGTGTGTGTGTGTGTATGTGTGCACCTACCTATCTATGTTTGTCCGTATGTACCCACGTGCCCACATGAGCAAAACCGTTAATGATTAAAGCAGCTTGCACATAAAAAGTAAAAGCAAAATGAAGTCTGTATTAAACTTCCGAACAGGTGAACGTTGCTTTGAGGTGGTTTCTTTCTGGCGGTCTGAAATACAGGTGCAGCGACTCTCCTCAGACTTTGTGAATTACCTTCCCTTTGTGTTTTACAGGCATTTAACAACTGAAAAACAATGGTGCACGCCTTGTAGAGTATCAGGAATACCCTATCCCTTCTAGTTGGAATGGGGGCACATCCCCTACTTACTCGAACAAAAATGAACAGCAGCTTTGAGGTTTTGTCGAGCATACCTGTTGTTGAGAGAATTTGCCAGAAAAAAAACTATAAAACAGTTATTTTTGTGCATAATATGTTGCTTAAAAAGCGGTTTGTTTAACAAGCGCTTCCTTAGCAATGCATAGCAACGTAATTGAAGAATTACAAAAATTTCATGAATTACAAAATCTTAATTACTTGATGCATTATTGCAAAGCCAAAAACCTATAAGCTAAATTAGCAATACATATAGTTGATTAATTACAGATGAGTTAGCTAGCTTGCTACATGGCACCTGTAGCACAACATCAACCTGTTTCTGATGTGATGGTATGCAAAATCATCACTGCTGCTAACAGTCACCATCTTCAAGCTGCCACTGAGCAGCTTTATCTACCTTACCAAGTGGGAGGCTGGGGTATTGTCAATATTAAACACTTCTACCAAGAGTTCATAATATTATAGGGGCCCCTATAATATTATGAACTCTTGCTTCTACAATTCCATGTTGTGATGCTGTCCTACTACTTGTAAAAATCTCAGGATACACTAAAGAAAGCTTGCTACTGTACAAGCTTGTTGCCCACTTCCATTTTGCAAGTCTCTGGTCTGCAGGCCCAATGGAATAATTGCCAACCTCACATAAGTAATTGCTAGAGTCACCTAGACAGATTAGGAAGTCACTATGTGTTATCAGCCTAATTTAAAGTACTTGCATGGGTGAAGATCGAGTGCTATTATTTCCACACAGCACTGAAAGTAAAATATAGCACTGTTGGTCAAGTTTGTAACATTTTAAATCGCCAGAAGTAGCCAGAATGATGCTATCTGTTCGTTTTATGACAAAACTTGTACTATAGACACTTATACCATTTGTCTGATAGCTGAAAACCAATGCAGTTCGAGTCTACAAAATGAATGCTCCGAATAAAGAAAGCACTTGAAACCAGTTAAAGCATTACTGTAAGTGCAATATGAAAAAATAGCAATCTGGCGTGGGCAAGAGACAGAGCATGAGGCAAAGCCAAGGGCTGTATTCGACTCAAGACCACGCCCTCGTGCTAGTTTTTCCATATTGCACTCGCAGCAGTGCTTTAACTAGTACATATATCCTGGAACACAGGACTTGGTCCTGTATGGCCAGGTAACTACTTTGGATTGATAGTAGAGAGAATTACCTAACTACAAAAATAAAGCTTCTTGCAGGGTAAACATTCTCTGAGTGAACTTGACATATATAAACTTGCTGTGCTATGGCTTGGCACAAACAATTCACAAGGTGATCACACCTAGTCCTCTGTCCCAGATGTGTTGGATTTTGCCATGCTAGGGAAAAGATACTTCCAACACCTCTTGGCTACTGGACAGTTTGCACTACTCCTTTAGGCATGCTCTTGGTCATGTGGCCATAAAGATGCTTGCACCAATGTTGGGGCACAGGTCTGGTTCTTACTGTAGGTAGATCTTTGACCACGGTCAAACTTGTTAACTATAAATGGACAAAATCATTCTACAGTGAGTCAAGATGAGATAAAGAGTTCAAAACCCACAATTAGAAACTTATAAAACCAGAATCAAATGCAACTCACAAGACAATGTCAAAATTCAACAAGATGGTCAAAACTTATTAATTAATAGTTTAGTCACACATATTGTGAACCCCTAATACATCACAAGGTGTAGTCACTGCCAGTTGATACATGCGATCAGGATCAAGAATTATGATTGTTGAAATTTTGCCTTTATCACTTGATTTCACCTATAAAAGACCCTTGATTCTTGATCATCTACCATAAAATCGTAGCAAATTTTTGTACTTGCTATAAAAGTTAGCTTTCAAAGGTGCTTGATCGTCACTTTTGCGGACATCTTGATCGCTTGATTCACTGTACAAAAACCCTTTGATCACTTGATTGAATCTTGATCCCAGTCTTGTTTCAAGAGACAGTATTGAAGTGACTACCCCTTGCAATTCATCAATTCAAAAGTACACATTATACAATTACCTGAATTAGTGGTTTATCTGCCATCCACATGGTCATGTAAAGGCCCATCCACAGCTTCAGCATCTCGTTCTCTGAGATTGCTATGTGATTAGGCGGCAAATTAAATCGGTCAATTCTAATGCTGGCACGTGGCCGATGTAAAAACGTACCGCTAGGAGCGCTGGACAGCCATTTCCGTACTTTCCTTAACGCTTTGTCTCTAGTTTCCTTCTCACTGGCAGCCAGTTGTCGGCCAAAGTTCATCACAGCTGACGAATCAGCACTTTGCTCCGCACCAGACATGTCGCTTCTAATAAATTCGAGCAGCAAAAACGTGTAGCACGTGTTATAACATAGACAATGATGTGACGTCATTACGTTGCTACAGCATGGGAGCTTTATACAAAGGATTTGTAGACAACAAAAAGACGTTGTGTCGTAGTCTAAACACCTCTGTAATTCTCGGGATATTGGTAGACATTCTTTTGCAACAGAGAAACTGCACATAACCAGCTATAGCTACTGTAGCTAACTGTCAAGAGTTCACAAAAGATAGTAGGGAGAGTATTATAGGACACTTCTGAATCAGGCAAAATCGCTGTGTAACTAAAAGGCAAAGAGTAATATGAACTACCCATGAACTCCGAGTCTTGTTAAATGGCATCCATACTTGGAATGGTAGTTAGAACAAAGATTTTACCCCTTCAAGTTATCGTATCATCTATGATATCATGGATGCAGTATCTAAAATTTATTAGAATTGCGTAACTAGTAGCTGTATACCTCCGGAAGGGTGTCCAGGATTCTTTGACTTATTAAATTTACACTGAGGCAGGCATAAATCAGAACTGAAATGTAGCTACAGACAAATCTTTAATTTGTATAGACTGAGGCACTTCTTAATAATGAACTCTTGGCATTAGACTCTCAAACAGAGTAATGTGGCATAAATCACACTAACTCCATGCGTGCACTTTCAACAAGCATAGCTAAGGGATGCAACTTCAGAGGTACACAGGCAACCCTTTAATGCAAATTTAGCTGTAAAATAGGCAATGCCATTGTAAAGGCAGGATCTACGGCAATGCCAATTGCAAGGTGCAGCTCAATCCATCCTGTGGGCTATAGTTAAAAGTCTACTGAATAGCTATTGTTTTCAAGTTTCATGTATATCATAATATTATGTTCATCACGTCATGCAATCTTTATGCAGTTGCATATCAGCTACCTGCAACAGTGTGCTTGATCTAATGAATGATTGCTTTAAGTTTAAAAATAAATATGAAAGTGATATAAAACACCTGCAAACAAGCATTATGTAACGTACAATATGTACAGATTTAAAGTTTACATTTACTGGATGACTTGATTCTACTTTCAGGTATTTGACAAATGTTAGCTGCAAGCTCAGCAAAGGATGAACGTTGTTGCACTAGAATGTACGACTCAGCTAATAAGATAATATCCTGCCATATTCCAAGCATTGCATCTTCACTCAAATCCTTCACTAGATCTACATGGACTATCACATTATCAAGGAATCTTATTCGAGGGAACTCTTTAGCTAACGTTCGCTTGACATCTGTAGAGTCTGATACTACAACTACAATACCGTTAGGTCCTATGTATTTATCAGCTTGTTTGATCGCACATCTTGCAGCAGAAAGTTGCATGGAATCTTTCTCTTGAAAACGTTTCACTGCTTTACGTAAATTATCAACTTCTCCAGTTCTTATGTGCAAGGCAACATATTTTATTTTGTCAAGGTTTAGTTTATTTCTTATACTACTTGCAAATGTTTGTAAATTATTGCTAAGTTTAAACAAAAATGAAAAAGCAAAGGACTGTAATATTTCATATCCATTGTTTTGTAAAACCCCCCTAAACTCTGTGATCACTTTCAATTTGTGTTGATCACTTAGCTTAGCAGCTAAAATTTCTAGGAGGGCATCCTGCCGAATTACACTGTTATATAACATTTGTACATGATTAGTGCCTCCCACTAGGGTCTCAATGATGTGATTGGAAGTAGTTACATTGGCAATATCTGCTCTCTTAAATATTCCAAGATCAACAAAAGAGCCAGAAAGTAAATAGTCACTGAACTGCCAGCTAATCATATTAGGCTCCAAGTACACACTTTCTGCTGATGGTTTGTTCCACTTTAGCAGGAGTACTCTGTCAGTAAGTGCAGCATAGATCAGGTTGACCATAAACCCTCGGAATCTCCAACCTAAACCACTACAGAAATCTAAACCACAATACCAAGTGAGAGTACGCACTCTGTCTGACTGTCCGTCCTTTAGTAGCCTCACACCTTTGTTATGAAATGCCGCATATCCCTCTAGGTATTTCCACAAGACATCTAAATGTTCAACTATATCTGGAGTGTAGTATGATGGCAGATTACATTGTAAGCCCTTCACAGTTAAGTACTCAGGCACCTCATCATGATTAGATACTTTGTGTGAGACCAAACGTGATTGCACAGCATTTGCCGTACGCTGTATCACTCTTTGATCCGCAACATTGACGCTCAAGTTACTAGAATAGTAATAGTGGTAGCTAAACAGTGCTAGCAGTGTAAACACTATTGTGATGGCGAAAAATTTGATCGATTGAAATAGTCGTACATTAGCTGCTGAAATCATCAGTATATCTAGTGCACTCACATGTGACAATCCTGTGTTTAGTCTGTGGCCTGATTGTCGAGGCTATCTTCCTGCCATCGATAAGACCCCGCTACAATGGTGGTTTTAAACCTTTGTTTCAGTTTTCAGCACATGCGCGTATTTAAGAATATAATTAAGATCATTTAATAGCACATGCGTTTATAACTCTACGGATCGAGATACTCTAATAGAGCAGTCAGTTAAATACTGTAATAGAACAGTCACCACACAATGCCACCTTCATAGCTGCTGATCATGAGTATAATATAAAAAAACTAGCTAGCATACATCTGCAGTACTTCCCATTCATGGGCACACTTAGTAAGCTAAGTATAGTTTGCAAATGAAATGCACTTGGTCTTGTGTATGCCATTCTTTAGCAAAACTATTAGCTATATACGTAGCTAGCTCAACTACTCATGTCTGTCACTTATCCCTATACAACTCAATGCATGTAATTCACTTAGAAAGCTGTATAGCTATTTGTGTATAAAACCACTCTACATCAAAATTTAATCCCTGAAACATATGAAATAGCTTAGCTTCTGGGGAGCTGCATCCCCAAGACCCCCTACTCTATATGTCTACTACCTTGGTGCACCCCCCATTGATAAACCCTGGATTTGGCAATGGCCACATAAACTCATGCACACTTTCTCGAGACCATGCACATTTTAAGGATTTTTTGTACCACTAGTACTGGTAGCTGCCAACAGCTTTTGACATAGAGAATGTCATTTTAGCTAGCTAATTCAGCTATCCAGCTAATAAAATCTGAAAACCAACACTGTTCCTAGATATACAGGGTGTAGCTATATATATTAAGGAATTAGCTACATGCAATTGCTTGCAGAATCTGCATAATCATATGCTTCCGAATCACTTCATTTCAGTAACAGAAACCTCAGGTGGCTGTGAGGCAGCGGTTCATGCTGCTCAACAGTTTTTGTCATCAAGTTCTCATGGTCACCCACTAATTCTACTCAAGGTAGACTACCACAATGCTTTCAATAGTCAGGGGTGACCGCTTCCTTCATGTCAGTTTAGTTGTTTATTTCCCTTTGTCTGGCTTGCTTATCGCACTTTGCAATTCACCTGTTTTTTGGTGACTCCATCATTCCATCTGCTACTGGTGTGCAGCAAGGTGATCCCCTGGATCCAGTTCTTTTCAGTCTAGCCATCTATTCCTAGGCCAGTAAACTTGTATCAGTATTTAATGTTTGGTATCTTAATGATGGCACTCTCGGCGGCTTACTACAGTCTGTTTTAGCATATTTTACAACTATTCTGGACCAATCTTCTTCCCTGGGGCTCTCCTTCAACCTTTCCAAATGTGAAGCATACGTTGCAGGTGTATCCCTTTGCTGATGAACGGTCTTCAGCGGTGACTAGTTTTGAGTTCAAGCTTGGATGTATTCAAATTCTTATATCACATCTGCAGACTTTGTTTGCTTGTGATACCTTTTATCTTTTGCGTCACTGTTTGGCCATCCCAAAGCTCCTTTATCTCCTGCACACTTCTCCATCCTTGAGGGTTTCTGAATTTTTGATACACTTCCCTCCAGACTGTTACCAACATTAACATCAATTCCTCTGTGTGGGCTCAGTCTATTCTTCCTGCTGCTAAAGGAGGTTTGGGAATTTGTAGTGTTATTGATTTAAGCCTGCCCAGTATCTTTCTTCCATCCATAGTACATCCTGCTGAATCTTCTCTCCTCTTGACCAATGGCCCACCGTAAACATGAATTTGTGCCGACTTGATAGCATTGCTGACACTGTTACAAGATTAGCTCTGAGTATCCTATTCCCCCCTAACATGGTTGGGATGATCTACTTTACGTTCATCTCTTTTGGACTCTGTCTATGATGCTAAAACAATGGCTTGTTTACTATCAGTTTCCTCCTCTAAGTCTGGTGCTGCTCTCCCTATACCTTCCTTTGGATAATGATAATGAGTCTTTTGAGGATTGCTCTTGGTCTACTTCTTGGTGTTTCCATCGTTGTCAAACATGCATGTTTGTGGTAAAAAAGTTAATGTTTTTGTTACCTAGACACCACTTGTGCAAGTAGACAAATTAGATGGGGCAAGGGTGTCTGAACAGGGTAAAGTCCCAGAGCAAGGGTAAGCCCATGCCATTTGGCCGCTCCAAAACACCTCCAGACACAAGAGCACGACAATTCATTCACAGCAGCATGCCGTGGAATACAGCCTCCACTATGCCTGCAAGACAAACCATACAAACTCTGCAGAGTCAGCTAAGATCAGGAAGTATTTCTTCTTTAACTCCATCCTTTTACTTCTCCCCTCTGTGTGTTGAGACCCTGGGCGCTTGGGGATAATGTGCATGTTCCTTGGTGTGGCGGATAGGTTCCCAGGTAATGGAGCAGTCTGGAGATAAGCCACCCAATTTTTGATTCAGAAGGTTGCTATTGATGTTCAACGTGGCAATGCTGTATTGGTAATGGCAACCACAGGATGGGCAGAGTTTACCTCTCTGCCCACTGTTTGAGCAAGGCAAAGACTTTCTTAAAATTAATTCTGTTGTTGTTGTTTTTGTTTTGTTGGGAAATTAGTATGCTATAGGCCATGCACTATATAACTGTATGATTTTCTCCTGCAAAATTGTTCAACGTCATGTAAATTGCACAAAGACAAAGGTACAATAGGTCTGTACTGAGATATGGAAATTTAATACTTTCTCATGGGAACACAGTGATCTGATTGGCTCTACAAGTACTAAGATTCGAAGTCTGCGTACAACAACTTATTATAGTCATGGATGAAGAACAACACATGTACTGCTATCCATGCAAGCATATATCAATATTGCACTTGTCATAGTTGACAATTACTGCTCCTTGTTGGAATATTAGCATGCAAGACTGTGATCAATTTGTATGACAAACTGGTCTGTAACAGGACCAGTTTGTCAGAAGTGGTTGATATCAACAGAAGTAGTTGACAGCATCTGAAGACCAGAGGCTCATATCAAATAGAAAAGAACATTTGAAAAGTCGAGTGTGTTCAAAAATAACCAGATGCTATTTCCTGCTCACGTATGTGCACTAATTAAGGATCTACACTGAGGTATCAAATGGATTTTTTATTAGTTCATTCTATGATTGCTAACATTGTTTCTGTACAGCCATAGCTGCTCTGTTTTAAAAATGTCAATTGCTGTATAACCAGTTATAAATTTACATACTGTACAAGGTACACTTTCATGCAGTACAATATACACACATTTGATAGCATAGTAACAGAGGCGTAGCTATGGTGGGGACTGGTAGGGCACAGGCCCGACCAATCAGTTTCAGTGCCCTACCAACTCAGTTTGCAGAAACTGGTCAAGCTAGATCAAAATACCCTAATAGAGCAGTCACCCAGCATATACGTATATTAGTGTGATGGTAAATGATTAACTGCTTAAATTGTCTAAAATACAACTTTAGAGGATCTAACCTCAAAAATTTTCCTGGGGGCATGCCCCCAGATCTTCCTAGCATTAGCATGCAATGCATACTGTGTAACTTTGCACATCATGATTGCTGTAGGTGCCCAACCAATCCTACAGGGCTAGCTACACCACTGCATAGTAAGTATATTCGCATCCTATAGTAAAGTACACTGTACTATGTTGCAAGATTCTAACATGGTGACTGATGAATGTAAATATGTGGCAATGAAGTGTAATTCTTTATTACCATTATTGTGTATTTAGCTGTTTGGTATTACCATTGACACAATACTGAACTCTACACATGTACAATACTAAATGTCCTTTAGTCAACAAAGACCAAGAACTCCAAATACACCTGCAATCGGACAGACTAGCTACAAATCAAGTGATTATGATTAATATGCGCACTTATAGTGCTACTAGTTATTAGAAACACCATTGTTATGCATCTGTACATGTCTAGCATTTCCAGCCTACTGCTTTGTTATTTTTAATTTAGTTGACTTCTTGCAATTACTCTATATAACATGCAAAATCACATATACAAGTCTATATTGGCTAACTACTACTATCATCATCATCATCATCCTTATCTTGATGTGTTGATGTAAATGTTGATAATGGGATCGGAGCATCAAACTGATCAACAGCATTATCTATTTCACCCTTTTTATAGTCGTGGATGAAGAAAACCACATGTACTGCTACCCAAGCACATATCAATATTGCACTGATAATTACTGCTCCTTGTTGGAATCTTATAGCACTAGGATCATGGTCAATTTGTATGACAAACTGGTTTGTAACAGGACTATAGTCAACATGAGTGGTTGATGGCCTCTGTAGGCAAGACCAGGGGGTAATGTCAAATGAAAGAAGTAGCATAAGAAAAGCTAAATTAAATATAATTGCTGTAATAATAGTCTTCACTGCCACCTTGAAATCCTTTTCCTCTATATCAATGATTGTTTGACTACTGGTGCTCCTGCTACTAAGCCTATAGGTGTGCCAAAATTGTGAGGTGAAGAACCGACTGAATGCAGTCAGCAGGTGGAAGAATATGAGGAACACAATGGCACCAGTATAGAACGTCGTGTAGAATTCAGCATGAGGAGATCCTTCACGACAAACCCACAAAACTGCATTTGATACTGCAATGGTGTAGTTGGGCTCGAACTCTGTAAAGTTATCATCCACATAAGCATAATCCTCCGCAACTCCAGGTTGCTGGAAAAGTGTCGCGTTGGTAATATCGTTCTGTGAGTCACTGATAGCTATGTTCCTCAAGAATGCTAAAACGGTGATGAACGCACTCAGAATTATTGGGAAAGTTTCAGCAACTGCTTCGCTGGGTAGAATATATATAATTAGAAAGTTCTTTAATGCGTGAGCTGGTGATTTCTCTGCCATTTTTGTTCCTTAATAGCTAAGTACTCTACCTCCTCTGATATGGCCTCTGACGAAAGCTAGTTCTTTTTAACACCCACTATCAACAATTCCTTTTAATGATCACCTTGTTGTCATCGCGAGAGGGGATGTAGCTGCATATGGTAGCTGTGAGGTCTAGGATGTACCATCGACACTGACTGGTCAGACTGAGTGTGACAAAATGGAGGCGTTAAAAGCATAGATAATGTAAGCATAGTATAATTATTAGGCAGTTGCTATTCGCACGGTCACGTACGAATAGCATAGAGCTATTCGCACGTGACCGTGCGAATAGCACAGAGCCTCGCTCAGAGTTATTCGCACGGTTACTAAAAAAGACAGATGCAGTTGGCATGTGTGTACACATATATCCTTTACTATGGCATACATCTTCGGGGTGTGTACGTGCATGAGGGAAGTATAATGGATACGTCACCAAATTTGATCATGCGAGTCCAAGGATACACCATGCATGCACACGATTAATGCGTTTTCTCTACTATGGCTGTGGGTTGTGTACTTACACTATAGCCATCGTTGTAAAACATGCAAGCATGTCTCTATGTTAGACCCAACTGCACGAATGGTAAAATGTACGCAGTCATGAAGTTCATAATCAGTTTATAAACTGATATGGTAAAAATAATAAGTATAGAGATTTACAAAACAGCACACAGTAAAAACAAACCGGTGAACGTCACTACTAATGTCTGCCACAATACTCACATTTTTGTGTAGTGATGTTCACTACTATGTAGCGAGGGTCACTACAAAAGAGTAGTGAAGATGACTACACAAAAATAGTGAGTATTGTGACAGAAATTAGTAGTGTTTATTTTTTACAGTGCACACATTGTAAAGCAGCAGAGTAATTAGATCAAAATAATCCAATAGGAGTCATGCAGTCTGAGTCAAAAACATTGCCAAATGCATCCTCGTATCCCTTATAGTTACAAAACCACATTTCTCCAACATCATTCATTCTCTTGGTCTCTTCCAAACTGATACGAACACAAGAGTGATGCCATCCTACAGTAAACAAAGAAATTTATCATTAGCGTACATAGACAAGGCTAAATTTTACCTTAACTCCATCACATACATCACTTTTATTGTTTGTTTCTCCAGTAGAACAAGTAGCATCCCCTTGTTTAGTTATTGAACTGTGGCTACAACTCCGAGGAATCATGACAATGGACATAATTCGATTCTAAAATTGGAAAATTTTTCTATAATACCTGACAAGCAAGAGTCAGCACCAGGATTCAATGGGCATTAATTGTCAAATCACAATGTCAAGACAATTGAGCCTATGTGTGATAACAAAAGTGACACATACCAGGGGCTAATCCATGTAGACTTTTGGAAAGAGTGTCAAAATGGCATGCTACATTGTCTGGTTGCAATTGGTAAGGTGAGACCACTGAAAAAGGTCACAACCTGCTGACAATAGCTGCCCACTCTACCATGCAACTATACATTTATCACTGCCTGAAAAAGAACATAAAAATCCTCAAGAAGGAGAGAAGCTCACTACACACTGTTCTAATACTAGGACTTTATTGAGTGACTGCTCTATTAGAGTATCTCGATCTTAGTATACTACCTTGGCCCACTTCCCGAGCCCCTTCCTGTATCCCCCACGGCCGTTCACCCTAAATATGCAGTCCGAACATTTTCCTCCGTGTGTGCAAACAAAATCTATTTCTCTATACCTCAAATTTTCATTGTATACCTTCGATGGTGCACGCTTTGCTGTTGAATCTATTGCCAGATCTTGATCTATGAACGTTTAATCGGACGAATTCCGCTCTTTCAAAGGCAGAGACTGTCTCTTTAAGATCATCGTAACTATCAAACTCGTCTCCTATACAAAACATCGGACATGTGACAAAAGACCACAGAGAAAGGTCCTGAAAGAAAAATCCCGCTCAAAGCCACGTGTAGTTTTCGGAGATGAATGAACCGTGTACTATCCATAAAATAATAACATCACGTGACTGCCGTGCGAATAGCACGAAGTTATTAGTACGTGACCGTGCGAATAGCCACTCCGTAATTATTATGGTTAAAGCTGTGCAGTACATTTCTCGACAGGGTCTTTACCCAGGGATTGGGTTACAGCTAACATTGTACCAGTTTATAAAAAAAGGTGATAATCATCTTTCATCCAACTACCGCCCAATTAGTTTAACATCAATTGTAATGGAGAGAATAATTCATTGTCAACTTGTCAAAGCATTGGAGTCTCACAATCTTATCAATAACTATCAGCATGGTTTCCGTGGTCGTCATTCCACTGTCAGTCTGTTACTGACAGCAATTCATGATTGGGCAGCTTGTCTGGAAAGGCGTCACTCAGTACACTGTATTTTTCTTGACCTAACTAAAGCCTTTGACTCTGTGCCTCACTCCCGTATATTATTAAAACTTGAATGTTTAGGAATCAAAGGTGATCTTCTGCAATAGCTAAAGTATTTCCTTACCAAGAGGTCTCAGAGGGTGATTATTAATGGATCATTTTCAAATTGGCACCTGTATTATCTGGAGTGCCCCAGGGATCTGTTCTTGGGCCTCTATATTGTTTTTATTGTACATTGATGACATCTACCAATCTATTTCTCATACTTCAGTTCTAATGTTTGCAGATGACATAGCCCTCTACAAGGAAATTGTATCTTCGTCAGACCAAGATATGCTTCAAGCTGATTTGTCAAAAGTTTTTGAATGGTCTCGTAAATGGCAACTAAATTTAAATTCTTCTAAATGTGAGACAATCTGCATTTCTTATAAACGTTCACCTCCTCCTGCAAGCTACAGATTAAATAATCCACCAAATCTGTTGTACGATACCTTGGTGTATTCATCAATTCCCACCTTAAGTGGTCGGACCATGTCAAGTATACTGCTGCAAAGGCAACTAGATTCTTAAATATTCTTCGGCATTCTCTTTATACATGTCCATCGTCTGTTAAAGCTGCAGTCTATAAATGTATTGTCCGTCCTATACTGGAGTATGCTTCTCCAGTATGGTACCTGCACTCATCTGGTGACATCAAAACAGCTGGAAAAAGTTCAGTACAGGGCAGCCAGATGGGTTTGCGGAAGTAGTTGGAATCCTGCCTGCAAGCAATGGTCCAGATCATCTGACTGTTGCTTAGATCAATTGGAGTGGCCATCATTACACCAGAGACAAAACTACTTCACTATCTGTCAAGTACATAACATCTTGCACCACCAATCAGCAACTTCTTCACGGTATTTCTCTGCAGTTAATAGACATTCAAATCCATTAGCCATAGACACCTCTATATCCACCATCAATGCTTATCGGTTTTCCTTTTTCATCAACTCACCTTTCTTTTGGAACAGCGTACCTTCCAATATCTTACAGATAACTGACCCCAAACTATTCCGTGTTGCCCTCCGGCACTTTCTTTTTAAACTAAATGTTGCTTTGTATTTATGCACTATTGTACTGTTTTATTTGTTGTTTTTGTATTTGTATATTGTCCTTGTATCTTGTACTGTTTTGTCCTTTTGGGGAGCACGTTTGCAGGCTCAGCCTTTTGTGCAACCCTTCTCATTTGACTAAAATTGATAAAATAATTTCATTAATAAAATCCAGGCTTCAAGAAACTGAGATCCGCTCGGGTGTAGAGTACTCATGGGATATATGAGATATTCCTGTGACTTGAGACTGACAGTCTGTTATCTCGTACTACTTGTAGGTAAAGGTGCTAAATTTTCAACAACAAAAAATGTGTAGCATGCAGTAGACTCTGATGTATTCATTGTAGCACATGCAAATTGGAATTATGAGACACCATGTAATTATTTTGGTACAGTTTTGATAATTGCTTCAAGAATGGTAGAAAGGCATGGCAGACAGTCAAAATGGTGAATAGTTGACTCAGTACATATATTTTATATCTTTGTGTTCCTAATGGTTTTAGAGTCTGAGTAAGACAATCGGCAAAACTGTTCCCATTAAATATTTAGACTCGTAAATTATCATCCAACTGGCTATGTGTGGTTGACTTATAATCACCATTATTAATGATTTTGCAAGGTGACATTGCCCCTTCCTAAATCTGCAGGATTAATTCCATTGAAGTTGGAGTCAATGAACCCATAATTTGTACTGTCTCGCAATACCAGCACATACTCTGCTGTACAAACTATATACATACCAAGTATGCTAAGGGATGAGTGTCTTGTTAATCTATTTCATGTCCACATTTACATAAAAGATCGAGTAGTAGATTCACCCCAGATTGTGTGCGTTCTTGCTCAACGTAACAGCAGCAACTTTTTTTAAAATATTCCCAGCGTTTTACCTAGTCTCCTGTGGCCAGACCCTTTCCATGTAACCACTTATCAATTAGAAATTATGAGCACCGCCCTGGAATAGTTCATGACTAATAGAGTGCTGGCAATAAATGGAGTGTTGTTGTCTGAACACTCCCAGACACAATCTCAGATCTACCATTTTCTTGGAGGAGATCCCCCTAGAGAAGCATGCTGAACCATTAGTTGTTACTCTAGCCATTACTTGGCCTGACCAGCTTTTACCAACCCTGTGTATGACTCTAAAATTCTAGGCAAGTCCCATTGGAAAAGCTGGAAGACATTGATTACTGTAAATGTGGTTTTCTCATACACTATGTGGCAGCCTATTGTGCTTGCCAGTTGCAAAGTTAACTCATACAACATACTGTGCAAAATTTTATCAACAAAGGAGACACATTGGAGCGAGCAGCTGCTTCTCTTACTTACCACAGGGAACAATAAGATGCAAGAAAGGGATAAGGCTCAGAATTTGGGGAAGGTATGAAATGGTTCAGTTGTACATATCTTTAGTGACATATAACTCTGTGTATATATAGCTGACCCAGGCCAGCTTGAGATAAGGGCACTGATTACTGCTGTGTTCATTACATAAAACAATATTTGCGGGTTGTAACCTTTTACTGATTTTGTTATGTTGACTGCTCTGTTAAGAAATTTTGTCAACTGATACAAATGTTTCTACACCATTTTGTTTCACAATGCTGACAACAGTTTAAGGGCAGCTGCTATCAAACCCCTGAGCAAGAGAGGTGATTTACGCTGTAGCTATTGTATCATGATAAAAGTTTGGCTGTGTTCTGTTAAGTGGTACAATGTAAAATCCATCATTTGATTACAATTACTTTTTAGTGCTTCAATTATCCTTGTGTAACTGCAATAAACAAGAAATTCATCCAAGTGGTGTAACTGTACATGATTGTTTTATTAGAGTATTTACAAGTTCAAGCTTTCACATTTTTGTGCACTTCACGTACAGTGTTGTATATTGGGGAAGAATTAGTTACTGCTCCCACATTGGCTATAACCTTACATAGTAAATTAATGCTCATGTACTGTAAAGTTCACAATACTCTCTGATTGAGCAATCATGGGTGACTGTTCAATGTACAGTACATGACGTGTAAACCTATGCAACCATGCTTATGGTAATAAAATGCATGGGAAAACCAGGGAGTTTTGTTTGCTTTCTGAATGTTGTACTGTACAAGTGTAGGATGGCACTATTGTAAAGTATCTCTTACAGAAACTTCCATGGTAAACTTTTACAAAACTAAAATAGTATGCATGTAGGAGCAACTCTAGACACTACTTAATATCTAACCAGAACGGATCACCATTACACATAAGCAAAATTCAGAAATAAAAAACCTTGTACATGTAGTTGTGACGATGAGAGTGGGTATGTTCAATGTCAATTGTTAATCTCTTTCAATAAATCATAAACTTGTGCAGAAATACTGTATTTACATATACTATGTAATGTAATTGTCATCATCATCATCTTCTTCATCAGCAACTGGTGTTCGTAATGGGATCAAGGAGTCTGATAGATTAACAGTTCGGTTAACATTTCCCTTAAGGTAATCATGGCAAAGAAACATAACATGAAATGTTATCCAAACACACATCAGTACAGCACTAGCAATAACTGCACCTTGTTGGAATAATACAGCACTGGGATCGTGGTCTATATGTATGTCAAACCTGTTTGTAATGGGAATGTAACTGACAGAAATGGCTGATGGTACATGTATACAGGACCACGGACTGATATCAAATGAAATAAGCAGCATTAGGACGGATAAGTTAAATACCAGTGAACCAATGATAGTTTGGATGGCTGTTCTGGTATCCTTCTTTAATATGACAACAGTAATACGTCGTTCACCATCACCAGTGTTAAGATAACTATCATCCAATTGTTTACGTATATGCCAAAATTTTGGGGTGAAGAATCGACTGAAGGCTGTCAGTAGGTGAAAAAGTACCAGACATATAAGAGTCCCTGCGTAGAATATCCGATAGAATCCGGCATTGGGGGATCCTTCACGACACACCCACAAAACAGCATTTGACACTGCTACTGTGTAGTTACGCTCGAACTCAGAATAGTTATCATCCACGTATGCATAATCCTCCGCAAATCCAGGTTGCTGGAACAGTGTCGCATTGGTAAGATCGTCCTGTGAGTCACTGATAGCTATGTTCCTCAAGAATGCTAAAATAGTGACAAATGCGCTCAGAATGACCGGGAAAGTCTCAGTTACTGCCTCACTGGGTAGTAAGTATACAAGCAGGAACTTTTTAATTCTATTCGCGATGGTCTTTTGATCTCGATTTTGATGCATCATTCCCATATACTCTCTATGACTCTCCGTACTGTTCCCCGCCCACTCGTAACTCCAAATAATACACACTGTAGTGTATTGCAAAAGCGTTCTCTGAAAATTGAAGTGTACTTTGGACAGGAATTTAAAGAGTGATTTCTAAAGACTATGGCTGGAGAAAATGTACATATTGGTCCAGTGGGGGAGCCGTTGTCGTCCTTTTCTGTGGTGGTCTTGTTCCTGTACATGTTAGTGTTTACCTTCTTCCGTGCCTTCACTGACAATAATGATAAGGATGAGGACTTTATCGGCTGCACGTGTCGTGATAGTGACAAGTCATTCTACACAACTATATTCATACTGTTCACTGTGATATGGGGACTTATTGTTATCTTTTGGTTTAGTGTACGTTTTGTGAGCTGGTAAGTGCCAACATGTGTACTGGTGTTGTGCAGTATTGGGAATTTATTGAGTTTAATACTGTTCTGTGAATAGTAAAGCAGCTCTCCACCTTGTATTTTCAGACGCATTATTGACTCAATTAATTATTACTCTATTGTAAAGACTTATGACTATACCCTTCACATATAAATATGAAAGGATTTGGTTATATCGTGTGGCTGCAGTGACCTTGGAAAGCCACTATCCAAAAATGTCAATGCTCGGACAACGACGCACTTGAACGCTACCCTCTGCACCCTTCTCTTGCTATTGTGTGGTAATGGCTAACCTTGAGCTACCCCAGGATATAAGCAGATTAGATTTTTGTTAACTGGTATTGTAGATAGCCCTTTTTCCCCAGAGGTAGTAGCGTGATAAAAAATCAGACACATTTAGTATTTTTGGACTTACTGTATGTGATAATTTTGGTATTTTGTGAATTTCAGTAAAGCGCTAACTTAAAAGTTTTTAATGCAGCAATTGAAACACAGGTATAGGATGTTTTTTGTCAATTCTAGGTGGATGTAGTCTTCAAGTCCAGTCAAAGTGGCTTTTTACTGGTTAGTTAGGGAACAAGGATTGAATGGTTTGCCAGCCGAAATGCTTGTTAACAGCATTTGTCCTTTCCACAAACAGTACCCACAGGTCCCCATGGGCATGTGAACATGCCAAGCTATGACAAACCTGCTGGCCATAAACTGAGCTCAATCGCTTTCACCTCTATAGTTAGCTAGTTTATTGTGATTCACTAGTATACAGTACCACAAACTTTACTTGTCAATTTGAAGCTAATTTGCCAAATTTCTGTCAAGGTAATTTCCAGATGATATTTTTACAAGTGAAGGACCCTTCGGGACATTTTCACAATCATACATGTGGCAGTCTGTTAGCGTTATGCATGTGTTAGTTTGTGTATGCATGCATGTATGTATTGTCTGGGCTTGTATTGTGTGTGCAGCCCAAATCTAAAATGTTATTTGTATTATTAAAGGACATGAATCAAGTGTAAGATAGAGAAAAGGTTGTATATATTAATATATTAATATGCCTGACATTTTGTATAATTATTATGTAGTGATGCTTAGCATACATTCTGTGCTTGTAAGCCATAATATGCAAATAAATATTCTTTCGGATTTACATGTTTTGGGAATTCCTCCTACTAAACTTCTTTGGACATGACTAAAACACGGAACAGACTGGGAAAACGGACTCACAAACGGACTGGAAGGAACTTCCCTGAAAATGTTTTTTTGCCATAGAAACTCACTATATTGCTGCTACAAAGAATATAGCACGTAACAACAGCCTTAAACAAACCTCTGAACGCGTGGAGCCACCATTAAACCCTGGGATAACTTACAAAGCGCCAGTGTGAGCGCCTGTGACAGCGAAGTTGTCAGTTAATGTTCTAAACAAGTTCAACAAACAAAATAACACAGACTACGTATATTTGTAGTAGCCAGTACCTTGCCAGCTGATTAAATACCCACCATGAAGCCTACCTATCACACGAGCTGTCACCTGTAAAACGGAAGATCAGCCGTCAAACTAATTGCAGCAATTAACCAGACCACTAAATCCAAGTAACATAGTGTCTTAACAGGCTTAAAGCGTCTTGTTTACAAATGCGCAACAGAAAGTGTGCTTTTAATTAAACACAAAATGGATTTAATTTCATACTATCTTTAAGCGCAGGGCTTAGTATCGGCTTGAGCACACTGCGACATCGTGTTCAGAATGGTTCAGAGGTTTGTTTCAGGTCGTTGTTGCATGTTATGTTCTTTCTAGCAGCTATACAGTGAATTTCTATGGTCAAAAAACGTTTTCAGGCAAGTTCTTCCCAGTCCATTTGTTAGTCCGTTTTCCCAGTCTGTTCCGTGTTTTAGTCATGTCCAACTTCTTTGTACAAATTCTGTACTTTAAATTTATACCACAAAGTGTCCATCACAAATTCTTGTACAACAGAAGCCCAAGTATGCTGTTTAAACAGCTTGGAAGTATCTCCAATAAGTCTCTATAGAAACAGTGAATTTTCAACTGACTGATTAAGCTTCATATGTTCAACATAGCATATTGCCAAAATAGGGATTTTCCCACCGAGTTATGCTGTAATATACCATCATTCATTCACTATTTTTTATTGCTTGGATCCTTATTTCATTTTAAAATTGATATACAGTTTGTTTGTTTGTTTGTTTGTTATACTGTAGCATACAGCTGTACACATGTGACTGTTCTATTAGGGTGACTGCTGTATTAGGGTATTGTGAGTCAGCCTTTCACCACCAGGGGGGTATTTCATATTTTCAATGTGCTATACAGCTAGACCAAAATAAGGGTGTGTGTCAGAGATAGAGTAAATAGGCGTGGTCTCGGTAATATGGTTTCATTGGATGAAGAACGAGACTAGAGATTAAAGAAAAGACAAGGCACAGAGGGCACACACTCATCGGACCCTCAAAAGGCACATCCTATTGGTGAGTCTGTTATTGTGGTGTAAAATGATGGCCGTGCGCTGCTTTGTTTGGCCTCTAGCCCTGCGACTGTGATCAGGCAGTCAGACAAAATTTCAAGTACAGTGTAATGGCGATTTAAAAAAAAATTTCTATATCCAGCCGCCTGTAAGTGTGTTTTTCTTTTTTTAATGCTGTATTTGATGTAATATTATTCCTGATTTTCATCGCATAAGATGTTCTAGGATGGTTTTTAAAGGCATCATTTTTGGGGTGATCCCTACTTAATTGTACTACTATACTGTTTGATACATAGGATAAAACTTAGGAATGTCACTTTAGCCAGTGATTATTTATAATGATGAAATAAGCTCATTGAGTCACAGTACATGTATAACCAAGAGTTCATGATATATATACTGAGGAGAGTATCCTACTCTCTTATATGAAGGTGTATCATGAAGTTATGATGCAGCAACAAAGTGTTGTGATGTAAGCCATGAAAGTGCAAAATTATTACCGTTGTACTACACTTGCAAAGATCAGGAAAGCTGTATTTACAAATGGACTTCAAGAAAGCCTACACATTTGTCTAAATTCATGATGGCATGCTAGTGAGAATCAGCAAAACTGTTCAGTACCCTTGGAGACAACTATATAGTGTATATTGCACATCCTTTACCACATTTTCAATGCTTTGTCTGTACATGTACTATGTGACTTTCATTAGCTTTATTACAAGAAGCTTTATCAGTTAAATTTTGCCAGCCTTAGTATGAATATATGTTAGGAGCCTATTCACTGTAGTACTGTATTTTGATAAGCAGTGAAACCTCTTGAAATCGACATCTGATATGGATGCCTTGGTAATAATCTTTTCTCTTTATTCCATATGACTAAAGGAACCGAGACACCTCTTGCACTGTAGGATTGTCCCAAGATGTGTCTGGTATCAATGGGCCCCACTGTGTAGTCTGTATGTGTAGTGTGTCTTGATCACTTTATTGAAAAGTACATGTGTAATTGTAACAGGTTGTTTGAAGAAGGTGATACTAAACTATTCAAGTTAATTGCAACAATGCTGCTGGAGCCATTCTCCTTTCTAGCACACCTGGGAATACTACCATTATTGTTCCTTCAGTTCCTAAGCACTTATGCTTGGGTGTGTGTGTTTGGTGACAAGTATTGTCGTGAGGGAGAAGCACCCAATCAGCTTCAGATAGACAGAACTGGAGTATTGTTTGGTTTCTTTATTTGTGCTGGAATAATTGGGTTTGCTGCTAGAGTGACAAGTGCTAACAAATCTGCATAGAATCATGACATTGTTAAGTTATTTATTTATTTGTTTATAATACTTTATAAAGCTAGTGGACAGTGCATATATGTATGTCTGTATGTGTGTAGTTACACAATAAACCCCACTCTTAGCACATCCATTAAAATGTACTACATAAAGTACAGTATTTTCTACAAACTGGAATAAATATTTGTTTATTAAAACTGAAAGCATACTTACATACTCATGATCTTATTGCAACACACCCATTCAGACAGATGTATTATTAATTAATTATCAAGATTATACAATCTGAGTTGCTGGGAATTTCCAATCCGTTGTCCTATGTATTTTGGTGCATGCACTTGGTGGTGTAGAGGAAATGGCAGAATCAAGCGAGATTCAAGTAACCGTGTGTGTCCTATTGTGCTGGATAATTGTAAATGTGGTGTAACTGTTACTCACTGTGTTGTGACTCCTTTGTCACCAGTGAATGGCTCTTCGGCTAATAAGTTTTTAGCACCTAATAGGACAATGGACTGGAAAATCCCGGTAACATTTGAACAGTGCAATTTGTTGGTTGGTGGTCCCTTAATATCACCCTCAAGTCTTTTATTGTTCAAGGTTTTGTCTAGACAACTTGTCTACGTACATGTATATTGCAGTATCTGATTCATGTGCTTATAGGCTATACCATGCAAGCTGCAGCATGTAAACTGAGTAGTGTATAAATAACTGTGACTACAACTTAGAAAATATTTGCTAGAAATTATTATCTTGTTCTAGTAATTAAGTTTTGATGGAAAACATTATGGGGCTTTCCAAGGGTATTTCCCATTATTCACTGCTTGTGTAACAATAATGTTCATTTTATGTGAAGGGTATTTTTGCATAGTATGCATGTACATGTGTGAGCTTGCATGCGCACATGTGCATAAGTACACGTGTATGTGCTGTGTGTGTGTGTGTGTGTGTGTGTGTCTGTTGCCCAGTTGCTGTTGTTTTCTTGAGCAAGAAACTACTTACATTTCTCCAGTCTACCCAACTCTAACGGAGACCTGGTGGCTTGGTGTCAACTGGGGAAGCAAATGCCCAACTGTTATCATGTTCCTTAACAGTGCATCCCAGTGCTGGTTCACTGGGCGGCAATATCTGTGTGTTGCATGGGTACCAGAGGCTTTGCTTTTACTTTGCTTTGTATTAGTGAGGCAGTATAGCAAAGTGGTTAGAGCACTGTTCTTGTAATTGCAAGGTTGGGGTTTGATGCTCTATGATGCCCATTTGCTGTTTCCTTAAGCAAGAAATTTCAGTTGTAGTCCTCCCAGCTATATAATGGGACCTGGTGGCCCGGGGAAGCAATTGCCCAACTGTGCTAGTTGGGACTTTGGGGTATTTTTTTATTATTTATCCATGAAGCTTGGACATTCCTCCTGCACTGGCATCCCAGTGTTGGTTTACTGGTTGGCAATAGCTGAGTTTCAATGGCTGCCAGAGCCTTTGCATTCAGCATGTGTGTGCGCGTGTGTACGCGCGAGTATATGTGCATGCGTGTGAAGTTTAGCACAATAAACCTTATTGGCTACTGTATGTTCATGTAGAAATCTTCACTGTCTGACAGAGGTGGCTTATACCAGTGCTGATTACTTACCACAGTTTAAAGCTGCTCTATATGAAAATATGAATGGAAAAAAAAAAGAAGCAACCCTCAAATAGTGGCCACCTCTGTACATATATCAAATATAGGCTGTTAAAATTATAGCCCTATACTAGCATTGCTAAATACAGTAAAACTTATATACCAGATACCATAAGTTCTGACTGATTGCTTTGTTCTTTTGCAGTTAATATTAATCCATCATGAAGGATAACCATAGCTTTAATTTAAGGTGGATGCGTGCTATATTAAAGGTGTGGCATTTACTTATCCAGGTAATACAGTGTTTATGATTACTGTATTGAAGTGCTCTCATGTAGCTACTGTAGTATTCATCAAAGTTTTTCTTTGCACTTATAATTGTGTTGATTTCGTGTACTGTATTAGCATTTTCATCTTTGTAGTTTGTTGTCTACAAAAGTATAGTGGTGACTCCTTCATTGTTGTGTGTTTAGAGATTACTGTCATTCCCAGGGTATCCCCCACTGTGTATAGTATTCAGCAGTGTTCTCACAGTAAATCTGTGGGTTTGGCTACTTTGTGGTTGGGACAATTTGTGATGAAGCAATTTGTAGTTTTGGGACTTTCTTAGAGAGATATTTTGGATCATTGTCACCCATTTATAACTTTTGACTACAGAGTGTTATGGTTATGTATGTCGGTAGACTATTGAAAATGGTTGAAGTGAAAGTCCAAAATATACAAAAGAAAATAGTGAAAGGTTCATAAGTGGCAATCTCTTTGCAAAGACAAGATTGTAATAGTGAACATGTATAGTATATAGGTCCCAGAGTGTACTTCGTGTGTGACCTCATTAATAAGATTACTCATTATAGTGACCATGCCCAGTAGTTACAAGAAAGCCATAGTGCATTTGATGTCACCATCTCATTACTAAGACTTTACTTTTGGTCTCCTAGGTACAGTACATGGCTCAATTTAATGTTCATACTGTATACTGTACATCAGTTACACGGGCAAAGCTCCAATTATCCACTGATTTTTTTACAACACCTATGCATATACCTCATGATTTGAGTTAAGTATGGACCAAAACTATGTGGTCATGAAGTGTAGCATAGATTTCTTGATACCTATTTAATGTGATCACTATTTTGAGGTCATGAAGTACAGCTATGTTTGGGACCTACACTGTATGTAGCTACTTGACATGATCACTATGCAACAACGTAGTCCATCTTGCTTTTTACTACTGGTATATACCCTTCATGCTATTCCTTCTACACATGGTGTCCATAGTATAATCTCTTATGGGATCATTGTAAAATGTGAGCTTCAAAGAAATTTGACTGTCTCCATAAATCTATGTGCACTGCTTCAGACTTGACAATAATGTTTCACAGTGTCAGAGCTTGGGCTCCCATGCACCCAGTAAGTGATTTTACTATGCCTGCATTTAGTAGAGTGGAGAAATCCCTCCTTGATGTAGCACCCAACATTTGAACAGTGCATTTTGGCTCTGGCAGCCACGTGAAACTCAGCAGCAAACAGTGGGATACCTGTGTGCTAATCAGGCAATCAAATCTGAATCATCTTGAGGCAGGACTAGTAACCCACAAGATGGCTGTCCAAGTGTCATGGATAAATAAAAATAAATGCTGCAGAACCCAAAGTTCCATAACTACCCTAATACCGCTAAAAGAACAGGTGTGCAATTGCTTTCCCAGTCGACACCATTCCACCAGGTCCCCATTACAAAGCAGGTAAGACTGTGAGTGAAACTTTCAGAAACAGCAAATGGGCATCACAGAGCTTTGAACTCAGAACAGTGCTCTAACCACTTTGTTATACTGCCTCATAAAGTAAGCTTCCAACAGCCATGCAAAACACAACTATTGCTGCCCATTGAACCAGCACTGGGATGCTTGTGTACCTGTGCAGGCAAATCCTAGAACTAGTTACTAATAGGAGGACTGTCCAACTTTCATGTAAAGGCTTCAGTGTTCTCTGACAATCTCAACACTGCTAAGGAAGATGACAGTTGGACATTTAGTTGACACCAGGTCCCCATGATTGACTGGAGCAATGTGATGTACCACATACTGTACAAAAATACCCTTCACAATAGTATGAACATTATTGTACCATACCATACACAAGTTATCAACAAAAAGGGAATACCCTTGGAAAGCCCCACAATTATTACCATCAAAACTAAATTACTAGAAGACAACAGTTTCTAGAAAAAAATATTGACCAAGTTAGTCTACTTGCATGGTACAGTCTAAGCACACGAATCAGATTCTGTACGTAGGCAAGTTGCTTGAGTATTAAAAGACTTGAGGGTGATACCAAGGGACCACCCCTTTGCTTTGTGTGTGTGTGTGTGTGTGATTAGGATATTTCCTATCATGATTATTGCACACAATATATCATAATACGATATATATTGCGATATACAAACTTATCACTCATTTACAATGATGACACTTGTAGCACTGATGTACTTGAAGTACAAAATAACATGGTACATGAAACATTGCAAGCTCTTTTATCCAAAAAAGTACAATGTACAATGACATCTTGGGTACGTTTTTCTCTAATTATAGCTAAAATCTATACCTAGGCTTATATCACGATTATAAAGATTCTACATATCGCACATCACTAGTATGTGTGTGTGATTTGGCACACGTCAATTGTTTGGGACTTTCTTAGGGAGATATTTTGATTCATTGTTACCCTTTTATATTGTGTAGCTTTTCATATGGCTGTTCACTTCCATGCCTAGCCAGTCAATGTGAAATAGGTATCTAGGCAAAAAATGAATTACAGGTTTCTGGTTATCACTGATTGTCAAAACTGTATGCTTGTTGGCATTATCCTAGTTTATTTGTCTTTAATGTAGTACACCTCATAGTCCACATAGAAACCTGGTCACTTTAGACCTGAAAAAAATCAGTGATTTTTAACAGAAGGAATTTAGAGCTATTGTGCAGCTGGGATCTGATATTATGTATATCATACAGTACGATAGTACTATATAGTAGGGACCACAAAGAAGTAGGTGTGGCCCATGAAAAAATATCACCCAAAAACCAGCCTCACTTTTCCCTAATGACAATGAAGCAGTATTGGTTAGGTAAAGTTAAGCCCAAACAAGCCCTCAGATTGACCCGAAATGCTTTCAACAAGTTTGCTATGAATTTTTTTTTTTAATTATTAAATGGAAATTAGTAGTGACTGACTGTGACTGACTGACTGACTGACTGACTGACTGACTGTCTGACTGACTGACTGACTGACTGACTGACTGACTGACTGACTGAAGCCTTCAGACAAGTATAACTCGATAATGGCTAAGGCTATATACGGGTTTGATATTTTCGCTGTTCGACATTGCTTTGGCCTGAGAGGTGCCTTTTGGCATACTGCAGTACATACAATGCATTCTTCATGAACTTACCAGTGTCCTCCTTTGTGTCCCATTCATCTTTGCTGACAACGAAAAGTGTCGATTTGGTGGTAGCACGTGATGGCTTCCCTTCATAACAGAAATCGTCTGTATTTTTCATAGCGGCTACTTTGATTGCATAGGTACTTTTGGAACACTTCTTGATTCGTACTGCTGTGTAACGGGTTGAACAAAAGTGTAATGGATACTTCACTTTTCAGACGATAATTATTATTGATATAGCTGGGGCGCGCCCATTTCTTTCTTTTGATGTGATACAATGTATGCGTGGATTGCAGGGGAGCTTTTTGAACAGTTCTTGATTCGTAATGCTGTGTAACAGGTCTAACATAGCTGACAACGAAGTATAATGAATACTTCACTTTTCAGATGATAATTGTTATAGCTGGTCATGGGGAGTGCGGCACCATTTCTTTCGCGGTATGCATGGGTTCACCAGTCATAATAATATTGTTTGCAAAAAAAAATAGTTAACAAACAAGTAAACAAGGAATTTTCATCTAGAGTATGGACCATAGCACATCAATAAAAAGTACTGAAACAAGTTGGAGTAGTCCATGATATTAAATATCACAGTAAAACAATAAGAAGTGTTATATCCCTAGCACTGTACTTTTATCGATGTGCTATGGTCCCTATTCTAGTTGAAAATTCCAAAAAAATTTGTGTACTTGTTCTACATGTACATTACGCTTCTACAATCTACATTACCTTCGTTGATTGGTCAAACTCTAGAAATGTACAATATGTAGTATACAAAAGTATAACCAGGTAAAGTTTTTCTGGTCATAGGATAACTGCCTCCATAAATACAGTTTCTTACAATGTAGCTACATGTACGTATGAGGAGGCTAGGCCTGGGCCAGTCAGAACTCAATCTCAGTCTCCAGGATTTGAAAAGCTGGGCTGCTAAATAGAATTTTATTATTGCTTTATCCCATGGGTAATTACTGTGTACCTAATTGCCTTTTGATTGTGGGTATTCCCAGGGTATTTCCCACTGCTGACTGTATTTATTTACAAAATAACCTATTCAACAACTTTATATTGCTGACAACTTACAGAAAATACAGTGTCTCAACTTACACAATAGTGATTGTTCTTAGTGACACAACCTTTCTAGGCTAGTTGGAAACAGTTGAAGTGAAAATCCAAAGTATACAAAAGAAAATGGTGAAAAGTTTCATAAGTGGTAATCTCTTTGCAAAGACCAGATTATAATAGTGAACACATGTAGATACACTTCATACCTCATTAATAAGAGCACCGTGTTTACACTGTATATGGTTAAACGCTGTGACACTTATTACCTTAGTCCTTAAAAGCAATGTGATAACTTTGAATTTGACTACTACTTGATGGTCAAAAATGTTTAAGCCAAAATTGATCGTTGCACCACTTGAGTGCAGCTACTATTGAAGTAAATACCATACTTCATTATAATGACCATGACCAGTAGGTTCCAAAAAAGCCATAGTGTATTTAAGGTCTATTGGGACTGAACTTCAGTTCTCTTAGGTATATGGCTCAATTTAATGAGGAAGGGAAGTTATACTGTACACTGTACATCAGTTACATGGACAAAGCTCCAATCGTCCACTGAATTTTTATGGCAGTGTACTAATTTCTATGTAACATCACCCATGCATATACCTCATGACTTGAGTGAAGTGTGGACCAAAACAATTGATGAAGTGTAGCATAGATTTCTTGATACCTGGGAACTATTGTATTGAGGTCACAAATTAAAGTACAGCTATGTTTGGGACTAATGGCCGCATGGTGAGGTGTGCGGCATATATAAAGTTTTGCTTCCACTTCACTACTTCTACTAGACTGTTTCCCAATATTTAGTATACTCTTCATTCCATTTCTTGTATCCATCACCCGCCTCCTATGGGAGACCATATAGCTATCCTATAGGGTCTGTACCTACAGCCTGTACATGTGTCCCATTTTGAATTGGTAGATGTAGCTTAAAATGTCAACTAAATACCACTGTATGATGAGTGTGAACATGTGCATGCATGTGAGGATTGATGGAGACATCTGACTGCCTTCATATATGCACTACTGCACATGATAAGGCTGGTCACTGGTGTACATCATGTTGCATATAATATTTTGCACCAACAGATTTAAATCTTTTTAACATAGTATAACATTATATATGATGCTGTAAGCACAGAGAATGTGCATACAGTAAGAGTACAGTGAATCATTACTAGAGTCAGTCATCATCATCGTTATCATCATTACCCTCAGCAGCTTCAATCTGAGACAACTCAAGAGGAACATGATCAGTTTCATCTATATCACCAACTCCTTTGCAGCAATCATGAACTATGAAGAATACATGTGCTGCCACCCAAACAGCAATCAGTATTACAGCTATAATGGGTGCTCCCTTTTGGAATCTAATAGCACCAGGATCGGGATCAATTTGTATGTCAAATCTGTTCGTTTGTGGAATGTAGTCGACAGAAATAGTTGATGGCTTTTGTATGCAGGACCACGGGCTGATGTCGAATGAGAGAAGCAGCATAAGAAAAGCTAGATTGAATAGAAATGCTCCAATAATCATCCTGATTGCTATCCTCAACTTGTCATCATCATCACTAGCATCCTTCCAGAAAAATGATTTAATGGTGAGGTTGATTGCTGTGCATAGATCATCTATGTCCTCTACTTCATGATTCTTCCAAAACTGTGCAGTGAAAAACCGACTAAAAGTGGTCAATATATGGAAGATGATTAGAATAGCAATTGCCCATTTGTAACACGTTCGATAGAAGTCACCATCGGTAGATCCTTCGCGACATACCCATAGGACTGCATTGGATACGGTTACTGTATAGTTATCCTCGAAGTCCGTGTAGTTATCAACAACGTAGGAGTAATATTCATCAAATCCCGGTTGCTGGAAGAGTGTGGCATTGTTCAAATTGTCCTGAGCATCGTCAAGAGCCAAATTGCTCAAAAACGCCAACACTGAGATGAATACGCTAAGAATAAATGTAAACGTCTCAGCAACTATTACACTTGGTAGAAAGTAAGTCACTAGACCGCCTTTTATAGCATAGGAGAGCGTATCTTTACTCATTGCTATTCGCCAAGACGATAGCTAGCAAAGCAGAACCGGGATTTTATAGATGCGTTCACGTGCACTGAAACGATTACGTAATTATAATCAAACGTGTATAAATATGCGCAGTGCAGCGTAAGCTGCTAAGCCAGCATTCAGTTTTTGCATATCTCGACCCAAGGATCAACATGGCTACTGAAGACGTGGACATTGGAAACGTTAGAGAGCCTTTGTCGTCGTTTGCTGTTGTCTTCACAATTATTTACATGTTGCTGCTCACGAATTATCATGCGTATACTGACAATAATATCAGGTATGAGGACTTAATCGACTGCACTTGTCGCCATAACGACGAAGCGTTCTACACAGCCATTTTCAGTATCTTAACTGCACTGTGGGGGATTGTTGTCCTCTTTTGGTTTGGCATACGTTTGTTCAGCTTTCTACTAGACCATGGATTCATAACCAGCTGCAACATGTGCTCGTAAGTTGATAAATCTTAGCTATAGCTATCATACAGTATGCTACTGTTAGTTTTGTCTGGATTTCCAAGTTGCTATTGTTCCGGCAGCCGGAAATATTTGTCAGCTATTGTTCCGGCAGTCCACTAGATTTCTCTCACTCTAGTTGTATGCCCCGAGCATTCAACTTTGTCTAGTAGTTGCCCCGAGTATTCGACCAAGTTCTGAGCGTATCCATCAGCGGGACTCATCCCAGTGCAAATATGGTATAGAAATAAAACAGCAGCTTTATAATTTTGCTACAATTACACTAGGTAGCTAAATGAGCATCAAAATGTTTACTATGGTAAAATAAGATACTTCGTGATGAGCTTTAACGGAGAATTTGTGGCATTATTTAAACATACACGGTGATCACATAATGAATGTAACGATTTGATAGGGTTGCGGGTTCAGCTTTGGTTTCTTCCTCACCTTTGTGATGATGTACTATGTACTTAGGTTACTCCACTCATGCAGAGACATATAAGATAGAAACTAACATAGGTGCATGGGTAGCCACATGGCAGTGGCTACAACCTTGGGCTCCAGTCCCAGGTTCTAGCCAACCAAGGGTTTTTGGTTTATTTTGTCTCAAGTTTCATTTTTATTCATGTGACTGCTGGAATAATAGCAACAGCCTTTTTTGTCTTGCGTGGCCAGACCGATTTTATCCTACGACACTTATCGATTGGAAAATATAAGCTCCTGCTCAAAAAGGCACTTATAATTTCCAACCGATAAGCGGTCTGGCCACGCAAGACTATAGGTATAGCTAGTGCAACTAACCAGCTGCATGTCACCGAGCATATGTCATTAGTTAAAACACCATGCAATGATTCACCTTTGATTAGTTAGCTACATACACTTGATTTCAATTGCTCAAGAAAGGCAATGGAAATCACCGTAGCTAATTTTCAATTCCGAAACTAGGAGCAAGATCATGCACATGCATAATTAGAATAGAGCTATAGCTAGCATGATGGTCAACATGCATGGTATTTACCTCAATTCTGCTCTGACCATGTCAACTTAACTAATTAATTGTTTCACAGGCCTGACCAACCCACCCTTGAAATTGAAAAAAATATAATCTCTATAGATTTTTTACCCGTGAAACAAAGCAAGTTGAAGTGCCTCTGCATAAAACAGCAATGAAGTTGTTACTTTGTTCTCTACTCACAGAGCACGCTTAGCCACCTAGTTTAGCTCAGATCTGCTGGTATTCCTGCATGCAGCCAGCAGTTTGTGCATGTCTATTTGTACCTAAGATAGTTATGATGTTCCTTTAATCACTTAATTAATTATTGCATTTGGCATGCTTGACAGTGACTATCAACATGATGAAGATGTTACATTTTGTGAGTGTGCTCAAGGACTACTGGAGCTATTGTCCTTACCAGCTCACCTAGCAGTGCTACCATTATTATTTCTTCAGTTCTTGAGCACTTATGCTTGGGTGTGTATGTTTGGTGACAAGTACTGTAGTGATGGAGATGCACCAGATCAACTTCAGCTGGACAGAACTGGAGTATTGTGTGGTTTCCTGTTTTGTGCTATAGTAATTACCTTTACTACAAACATGATAGGAAGATGTGCAAAGTAATCAAACTAGATTCAGTCTCGAAAAATAACAGCATATTACACCATGTACTTTTTATACAAATAGTCATCTCAAATATGTAGCATAATCAAAAAGCTGATAATGTAGGTTGACACTGTTGAGTATATGAACTGCAATAATTATGTTATATAAACTTATAATAATAATAGTAGAGGTGCACCAATATGGAAATTTACCTAATCAATACATTAGTGTTCTACTAGAAGTCCAAAGGATAAGTGCATGTTCTATAATAAGAAAACATACAAACGCAGCTACAACTGTCGATAGTCACTATATAATTGTGACTGTAATAATTCGTGTGCAGTGTAACATGAGTAGCTTAGATAGTTCATGATGCCACTTTAGTGAAGATGATAATGCCAGGACCTAGTGATAAGTCTAGCAACCCACTTTCTGAATTTTTAATACAAATTAGTGTAAGTATCAGTTAGTTATTACAGTTCTAGTTCCAGTATTGGAACCATGACATTTACATATTTTAACTTATAAGTATTACCAAAAGCCCATAATGAATTATGGACATTCACTATTAAGTTATGTACACTAGCTCATTAGTTGCTCTTTTCTAACTAAATACTTCAGCTATGTTTGTCCCTATAATTCCATGTACTGCAGTGGCGATTCTAGACCTGACCTACAGGGGGGGCCCAGTAGGGAACAACATAACTATTGTTGTTTGGCTATAGTATAAAGTAGAATTTTCAGGGGGTCTGGGGGTGCAACCCCCAGAAGCTGCAGGATTTTTGCAATTTAAAGGCTTGATAACAGCCTAAAATTTGTTCTAAAACATGAAAAATGCTAAAAATAACAATGCCAATCTATACAGCAACTTTCCCCCAAGATTTTTTAAAAGTTATTTTTTAACAGGGGGGGTCTTGGCCCCCCTTAGAATCGCCTATGATGTACTGTATGCTATGTCAAATGTAATGCAAGACATCAAATAATATAAAAAAAGTACCCTGTGGAGTTGCAATTGGCAGGACCAGAAACTCATAACTGCACAGCCTAATCAACTGTTTATCAAATGATCACACTGTAGCAAAAATTTTCACCATTCACCAGAATACATTACTATTTCAATTAATTGTTTTAAATCATTGTTAGATTCTCATTTAGCTAATTCTAGATTTATTTTTGTATAGCCATCTTATGATTGTACTAATTTTGTGTTGACCCGGTATACAGGCAGTGCCTTTACCGGTAATTAATAATACTAATACTAATTACAACAAGCATGGCAGCTTGCATGGCAGTTATAAATTCATGTTGCATATCATGTACTGTAAGGTATCTATATAAGTATGTGCATGGCATAATAGGTTGTATAACAGTTAAATAGTCAATACAGTATATCAGGTACAAGCAATGGTATATAGTAGTAAATACACAAAACATGGCAAATACATGTAGCTACAAATGCGGCAAAGGTGAAGTGTATTTTCTCAAGAAGTTACATCAAAACGGGGGACAGTGGTAGTAATAAATGTTCAGTAGTGGGTGAAGTGCAGCAACGGCATCTTGATTGTGATTCTTCATCTCACTGAGAACCCCATCAGCAATTTCTCTGCAGTTACTCTATTATAAGAATGGATTGTGATTATTCATACAAGTACTATTTTAAGCATGGTCATTGCAGATACTGGTTGCTTTTTAACCCCAAGTTCTTTTACTCACATGCATGCAGACAAACACATACCGTATTTACTTGATTTGTGCCCTAGGGGTACTATTATTTTTTTGCCCAAAAATAAGGATAAAACCCTTCGAATAGCGCTGCACTGTGGTATTATTTGAGGGTGCGCTACTAATATTTTAAACCTGCCACTGCTATAGCTATTCTATATTATAGTTTTATAAAACAATCACAACACATTGCTACTTACTTCTTCTATACAAGACCTTTCTTTCACTCAAGTCCTGGTAGCACAACCATGTCATCACGCCTCGTGCTATGTGGTCAATTTACTAACTAATATCTGGAATTTTGATTATGTGACAGCCATTCAAGTTTTACCAGGACAATGCCTTCCGTAAATCGAGATGGAGATTAATACTAAAGGTATGAGAGCACTAGTAAAGAATAACTATAAAAGTATAGTATGGTACTATTCGAGGGTGTGGTACAATTAAATTATTTTCAGAAACAAGGATGAAAACCCTCGAATAATACCGCACTGTGGTACTATTCGAGGGTGTGGCACAAATCAAGTAAATGCAGTAAGTACAAACACAGACACATTTTTCAAAGAACAGCAGCCAGCTATGATCATGCCCTGAGGTACGTAGTGGTATAATACAGTACGTGTGCAAATGTACTATTAACTCACTTGAGTATAAGGCCTGCAGATGTTATCAGTCAACAATGATAGCCTCTCATTAGTTTCCCGTTTAACAGTATCCTAAAAATGCAAGACATACTGTAACACAAACATTCTGGTAACATGCATGGAAACATACGTACATGGGTACAATACACACAATATTAACAGATATGATAATTATACTAGTACTGCTACTATTTCATTAGTGTCGTATCAGCTGGTTTAATATGCATACTAAATGGATCCAGCCTAAGATATACAGCCTATACTATTAGTAATAAATCCACCTATAAATACCAGGCATAATAAACCCCTCAAACAAGTTCATAAAACTGTCCTGACCAACAAACCAAACATTTTTTTATGAAGTAACTTGATTAGGTCTGCGTCAAATATGCCAGCATAAAAAGTAGATATAATGTGTATGCCCTAGCATATTAGGTGGATATTTCAAACTATGGTGCTTAATTCAGATTGATATACTCCCTAATAGAGCAGTCAGTGGAAACTGAAAACCGCAATAGAGCACTTAAATGCATTGTACATAGTTCCTTATATGATACTCTCTAATAGAACAATCACTTTGTAGTGAAATACTCCAATAGAGCATTCACCGATTAAATGTTCCAAGATGATTGCAAGAACCTAGGAGCATAATGCAAACATAATGGGCAACACTGAAGAGCATAATAAGTGAAAATTTTGGGAAATTTCTGAAAGAATTTTGGACAAAATTTTGAGCATATTTGATTCAGGCGTAAACTTGATATTCAAAATACAGCTTTCTGCAGTTCAAGCATTTATCCATCACACTACAAAACACACACACTATGCAGATAAGACCATACAGCTCACCAAGTTTTGATCTATTCCATGCAACATGGCATGAATACTAACAGAGTCCACCAATCCTGTATCACAATTCTTTGTCACAAAAATGTTGTCAACTAAAAGCAAAACATACAAATTATAAATTGCCACATAGTAGGTACGCTGATAAAGCAGTACGAGTCACATAAAGAGTAAATATGTTTACATTTGTAGAACTACAAATTAAATAAGCTAGTTAAAATGGTTAATACTCATAAAATCAAAAAGTTTTCCCAGCATAGGCGGTTTTAAAAGCCTTATTATTATTATTGACCACTTCTACTGATCGTTTACTACTTAAGTGATACATACTACATAACATGATACATACTACCAAGAGTCCATGGACTCTTGATACTACATAACATGAATACTAACGTACTTACCATCAATATCTTTGAGATAAAAGTAGTAGTAGTATCCATAATCAGAGGGGCAATACAGTGGATGTATTACTCCAGCAATAATAGTGCAAAGTGCCATCAAGGTGTTCTTAAAATCAACATCCTTCACCTCATTCAGCCCCGGAAACAGTTGTGTCATATGAAGAACTATGTACACATAGAAACAGTACAAATTATGTAGTGTGTGTTCCAAGTGAATGGAGATTTGAATACAAAGTGAATGGGCTATTATCCAAACAGAATACAAAATTCTGAATATTGTATCTAGTTTGAGAAAACTGTGGTCTCATTGCCTATGTAGTGGAGGGGAGGGTAAGAGGTTATTTTAAAATGAAAGAAGAACGCATAGTGATGAAATTATAGGCCAAACTATGGCCAATCAGGTCTAAAAACTGGCTTAAATGAAAGAAAATTTACAGTACTTGTCTTTATTCAACATCACGGAGCTATACAGCCAGATCCAGTTACATATATACTTTTGTCATACTCTGGGAACGCTAAGTTATTCACATATCTGAGAATCTCCCTTACCTATAAACACATACAAATGCACCCATTTCTTGGTCTGAAAAATTCAACTATGGGTCATGCAGCAGGAAACATTAGTTCTATCAATGGAGAAGTACTAGGAATATCACACAAAGGTAAAAGTGTGCACAAGTGTTTTGGCTATTACATTTTTAAAGGAATTACTGTATTTAGTTTTGCTGTAGTTACTTTGCGTTATCTGTAATGTGGGTGTGATACGTATTCGAATAAAAATGTTTGTGACTATCTAATTAACATTCACCTTGAACTAGTGGTTCCCAACTCATTTGATAGAGAAGCACTTCAAGTGCAATTAGTGGCAAACACACGTGCCACTAAAAGCACCTGTGCTATTATCTTAATACACATTACCAGGTATACTGTATAATATAAATACCCTCAATATTCCGTGGCAATGGTGATTCATGGGGTTGAACACTTTCCTGGGTACACAGTGTCTCACAGTAGTGGAATGGTCTGCACAGATGGCGTAAATTCCCCGGTGTTCTACGCTCTTCCTTTGTACACAGTAACATGTCAGTGTAGGACTACAAAAGCAAACAACAGACATTGCAATAATTGAAAGTTATCGTTAATGTGCAAAAGTGAGAAGGAAATCAAATTGTACATCAGGCTTCAGGACCACAGACATTCCATAATTAGCATATACAGTACGTATGTATGTGCATGCAGCAAGGTCTACAGGTTCTCCATTTAACCAGGCTAACTACAACAAGTAGTTATCTACAAACCTCATAGCATCCTTGGCTTGGTGAATAGGAAATATCACATGTTGGAGTTTGAGGAGCAATCTCGGCTGGATAGAGCTGTTGCACATCATCCAATACTGGGGGCCCACCCTTCATGGGTGAGGTTGCAGCAAATGCATAGGCTTCGGTACCAGATACCGGCAATGTGAATTCAACTGGACCATGGTTAAACAATCTCTCAGAAGTCTGGTTACTTGTTAAAGCACTTCCGGTTGAACTGATCTCATTGTGATCCTCAGTAGTGGAGTCCTCTTCATATTCTATAGCAGTTGGACAAGTATAAGCATATTCTGGTCTTTGGTTAGGGTTCTTATCACCATCATCATCACCATCATCCCCACCACAGCTGCCAATACGACCAGAGTTCCCTGCCAACCTGTTTCTACTGGTCCTGACACTGCCACCATTTGTACTAGATGTACATTTACCATTACCACTGGAGGAACCTCCTTTAGATCCATTTCCCTTGGCTGCACTATTTCCACTCTTGCTACATATTCGGTATCCGCCACTATTAATAAAATGTCCATATAGCCATGACCAGCGCATGAACGTGAATACTATGTTCTTGTAACTGTTACAAAGCAGATGCTTCAGTTTAGTACAGGCAGGACCACATGTCAACTGTTGTAGTAAGTAGTACCTGGAAAGACCTCTCCAAAATGTGCAAAATTCCTCACCACAGTACCAGTAGTACATCAAACAAGACACACAGTACCGGTAGTACATCAAACATAACATACAGCAGTGTAGAAGAAGCATGGAAACTGACGGAGCATATGCATTCTTCACACATGATGCCTCTGACATGAAAACGTCTTCTTTCACAGTCCAATATGACAATGCAACATCACAGGAAACAGCAAACACACCAAGCTCCAACTGAATCACATACCGGTAGGATTCTATCTTATTCAAAAGGACCGGCTCATGGCACGTAATGACCAAGGCAATCTCCTTCACACATGGTAAACGAGAGACAACCCAGTTGACAAAACACAGCAAAACACTGAGCAGGAAACGCTTCAGGCCATCACCACTGACAACAACACTGTTATAGTTTACATGTTTTAGTGAATACCTCTTGCACCAGATAGCACAATTATCTCCAGAAGTACTAGCACCACTCATAAGTTGAGAGGGAACAGGATGGTTGTTATGGTCATTAATGACCTCTGCTTGGCTCTTTCCTAACAACAGAGAACAACAGAAAGTAATAAAATTTATACACATATACGTATATTTATGTTCAAGTATAATTTATGTACTTTACCACACAGAACACAAAAGTGAATAAATTACTTTACTCTTCTATACAACACTCCAGGTATATTTATTAACAATACAACAGCTATTATGTTTGCTTGGCTGTAAGTTTCAAAGCATTATCCTATACCTTCTATAGGTACATTACTTTGTTTATGTTTCAGTAAGGAAGTAAATGACACATACTCGGGGTTTACTCTACAATGGAAATACAGTATAGGAAATCAACTTCGGATATACGCATAACTAGTAGCCAAACGTCCTAACAAGTCATTCAATTTTCTATTCAATGCATGGGCAGTTATATTATACACCCCTGTAGGTGTAAATTATAGTTCACATGAACCCAACCACATTATAGAATCTACAGTGTAACACCAGGAACATGATGGGGTTGGTCAACTGTCATATCCCTATGATACATAATTATACAACCAATAATAGTAGGTGTTAAGGATTCTCTTCAGCTATGGTGGGAAGCAAAGTGTTGCGTTAAAAAGGTTTGTAAAGGTCCCTGGACACATATGGCATGGTGCTGCATATGGTATTGATCCAAGGTGACATAGCTTAAGGTGACATAGCTTATGATGAATGACATATGACCAACCTCCTCTGGTGAATCGCACTACCATACTGTATGATGCTATTATAGTCAGTTTACTCACTTCCAAAAAACAAGTTTTCTCCAGAATCACTTGTAGGTTGAGCAGCAACAGGATCATCACTGTTGTTTAGGTCATTAATGATCTCTTGCTGGCTCTTACACAACACTAAAAACACAATACAATGTAAAATGTGTATACATTAATACCACAGGGGCCTGCCAAAGGCAAGGAGTCAGAAATACAACATTGAACACTTATTGAATACAGAAAAGAATCCCAGTCCAGGTGGTGGTCTGATTGCAAGACAACTTAAAATCTAGGAGCCACCACAAAGGTCCACAAAATCAAAGATACTTTATGCATAAAAGCAGCTAATAACATTACATGTTATTGCAATACTAATCAATATTTGTGACCGGGCCTGCGAAAATAGGGCATGTGGGCACAAACTACACCCTGTCACTGTACAGGTCATATCTCAGTACTGGAACAGAATATTTGTATTCTGTAACTTGCATCATAAAGCCAATTAAATGCTTACAAAGTGCTGAAAATTGCTTTGCCATAGCATAATGGTACAAAACGTTATGAACAATAAAAGTTTGAAAAAGTAGGCAAAAATCATGTGCCCACATGCCCTATTTTCGCAGGCCCAGTCACATTTATCACATAACTTCCATGGCCAGTCATAGATTAGCCATGGGCACAGGGTAGGTAAAAACAGTGGACCCAGGGACCCACGGAAATCCAACTCTGCTTGGAATTTTATACACCTCACAGTATTCTATACTTGTACTATGTACCTTTGCAAGTAGTCTTGCATGGCCAATCCACTTTATCTCCCCTCGCAGTGTCTCGCACGATGTTTACACCAATTAGAAATTATAAGCACCTCTAAAAAGTGTCTGAAGCTGACAGCATTTATAGTCCACTACCTGCTGCACAGTAAGCATACTAGTTTATTATGCCGCCTAGCTACTAGAGTAGTTGTGTAAATGCACCATGACGTATGAAGAGCTATTGGAACTTGCTTAGCTTGGCTTAGCTGGTAATTGTTCGCCTGCTGCACAATGAGCATGCTAGTCTATTATGTTACCTAGCTACTAAAGTTTAGAAACATTGTGCAAACAAATATTCTGGGAAAATAGCGAGTGACCTGTAATTAATGCAGTCAGCCTCAGGCACTTTTTTCAGAGGCACTTATAATTTCTAATTAGTGTAAACATCGTGCGAGACGCCGCGAGGGGGGAAAAAGTGGATTGGCCATGCAAGACTACTTGCAAAGGTACCTAGTACAAGTATAGAATACTGTGAGGTGTGTAAAATTCCAAGCAGTGTTGGATTTCTGTGGGTTCCTGGTCCCTGGTCCCCAGGTCCACTGTTTTTACCTACCCAGCTACAGTTGGTTGCAGAATAATTATTCTCTTGGTGTAAATATTCCATGGTTGGAAAACTTATTTGTAGTGACACTGGAACAGACAGACTGAGGAAAATTATTACTGTGATTCGATTATATGAAATCATCATGTGTCTGTACATACTGTACATGTCTGATGGTACCCAATGAGCAAAAACATTGAAACAATATATGTTTGATGTACATACCTGTTCTTGGAGCAGAACACCAGCACAACATTCTCAGAGCAGGCCACTAACACGACTTCTCAGAGCAGAACCTCACTATGACCTTCCCAGATCAAGCAAGACACCGTGACGTTCTTGGAGCAGAACACCTTCCCATTCTCGGAGCAGAACACCTAACTATTCTTGGAGCAGAACACCTACCCGTTCTCAGAGCAGAACACCAAGACACTCTCACATGCTAACACACTCAGCATGGGGGAGGTCCCCATCACCTACCTGGAGTCGCAGAAGGGAACAGTCCAGAAGTGGAACAAGATGCTCTACCTCCCATTGTGGAAGCCAATTCAAAGGGCAAGAAGGTGACTCACAATCAAGGCTACAACTGCAGCAGTGGAATCGGTAGGAAATGTAAGTGCTCACATATCTCAACATAGAAGGACAAAGATTGTCAACACCTTAAACAGAACACTGCTGCAACTGATAGATGAGGACAAAAGTTTTGAAGGTGCAGCACCATCGCTATTTGGATCTGGATTTGCATAACAGCCCAAGGACCTAGTTGACCAAGTCAAAGCAACAAGATCTTCAGCTGGATATCTCAACCCCCCCCCCCCCTCAATTCCAAACTGAACCTCCAAACAGCAGTGGAGGGTATAACTCTAGAAATGGGAGAGGCCATGGTTTCCAGAGAGGAAACTACTCAGGTCCGTCAGGATAGGGTGCCCACCGATACTCCCAGTGGAACAAAAGCTAAATTATGACTGCTAAATGTTTTAATAATACATTAACATGTAAGCTATGTTAACAGTTCACTCTCTAAGCAAGGTATTGCATTCCAGGAAGTATATTCCTCACTTCCAGTGAAAGGACTGGCCTAACACATATCCGCAGCACTGGTGGATCATCGCACCTGGGCCGGTGGTCCTAAACATATATAAACACAATAAGGTAAACAAAAAAGGTACCTACATGTTCCACCAACATACACACAAAGGTGGTATTTACAATCAGATCATTGCATAGGAACAAACCTCAAAGTGTAAGATTCAGACCCCTCCTCTTGACCCATACCTGGATTCACTCCATACCATTAGATATCCTTGGAGTCATAGAATAACTATGGTAAATCTCATAAGATGTTTGTGGGACGTATGTGGTACCCACTCGCCATTGTCTCAGAGAGAAGACGTTTCTCTTACCATGCCTTTGTAACCAAAGCCCTAGTTTAAACTACACTACCACATTCTAGGAACTGATATGTGTTCAAACAACTAATGCAACATCCTTGCTGCAGTAACACTTTCTGGCTTTTACAAGGACAAACATGACAAGGCTCCTTGGTAGGAAGCCACGTACCAAATACAAAGGATCAGAGCTACCTGAGAAGTTGGAATAAGATAGTCCAAACAGTACATAGCAAATGAGGAACCACACCACACACACAAGACACATTTATCTATGAACTTCAGGGGGAGTTCAACACTCCTCCTACAAACTTTATCTTGCCACAACCCTGCAGTGGCGTAGCCAAAGGGGGGCAAGGGGAGGCATTTGCCCCCCCCGTCACTAAGTGATGTTTTTTTTAAACTTCCGTCACAAGCTTTGCAGTAACTGACACGCATCCCAAATTACTGTTTGTGCACTACTACGCGAGTGCACACAACATTCAACTCGTTTGTGAATGGTGATAATAATACGATGATTTCTTGCACGTTACAAGCAATTAATAAAACGATGCGCTAAAAATAAGGTATTCCCGGATCCCCAGGGGTTCTCCGTATAGACACTAGGACTTCACCGAACGAAAATATTAGACACAATTCTATATTTAGCCTACACTACTCACGTGTTAGTGCATTTTTCGAATCTAAAGACAGATGACCCGCTCAAAGTGACTTCGCAAGAGTCGCAACTCAGAAGTGACAAGTGATATGCAATGATGCTACAAACCTACGAGGTAATAGTGTTAAGTGAACCAACTTTATTTTCCCGAGTTAATTACACTGGATCTTCTTACAGCGTAGTGGCATGCCAGTTTAATTTTTTTCACTTCAGTGTCAGCCAGTCAGATGATCCGTCACAAGCTTACAAATTCTGCTAACAGGAAAGGTTGGGATTTCGTGCCAATACCGGCATGGCGTTTGAATTTCGCCGGCTGAAGTGAGTGAGCTCGTCATACTATGCCAGTGTGCTAGCACAGACTGTGGGTACGTAAGTAACTGTGACACATTGTATTTGTACTAAAATATTAACAATATAGTTCTACTGGATTGTGGGCGAATTTGTTGGAGTACAGTTGTGGCATGTGCGACGAAAATATTTCCATTGATAAGTGATAACTGGTAGCAATCAGTAATGAAGTAGTTATGTAGCTAGTTAAATAAGCTGTAATAATACAACACCGTAAGTTTGGCTAGCCCATCATTGGGTCATTAGCCTTTTGTGCAATTACGAACAATGTCGAGTGTTTGTGGGGGATGCCCCCCCACCACCGTCTGGCTAGCTACGCCCCTGCAACCCTGGGTCAAGTATACTGTACATGGCTATAAGTACAAGATTGTTGTGTGATCCAAGGTACTCTTCAAACACCCCCTCAGTACTCAACACAATAGAATAACTTCTCATAACCTCAAGCTGTTACAGAAACAGCTGCAAGATATTACAATAGTGCTATTGCTGTAGCGCAAAGGTGGGGAGAGGATGACATCCTCATGGAAGCCTTGTGCGAAGTTGTTGTAATTAAACCTTATGGTCTAGTGTTGTACCTATCACTGCTCAGTCTCATGGGTACTTACAAATCCCTGAACTCAATAAGTATGTGTAACAACTTAGTGAATAGTAACACTTCTGCAGAGAAATCGAGAACTGAGATGACCACCTGGTTGGGTACAAATTAATAGGCATAACAGACACATCGAATATTCACAAATATAGCCAATGGGACATCTCATGTAATGGTAATCAGCGCCTAAACTCTCAGATGATCTTAACCTATCATTCAATACTCTGAATGTGGGCATATATAGCATAATCAACACCCTGAAAACAGCCAACTAGTCCTCAGAGTCAGAACTCCAAAAGGTTATCAGATTACTCAGTCTATGGTGGAAGGGTGCTCTCATCTGGCTGCAGCTACAAACCTCACCATTGATATGTGAGAGTGAGCTCTCTGAATTCATAAATAACTCAGACCACAAAGTGGTTGCAAGCTATTTAGAATTGTATGACGAGGGTGAGGTTGAGCATATCAATGGTCCCACCCTCCCACCCAAAGTAATGCACGAGTTCAAGCTACTCAAAGACCGAGGTGGGATTGATTGTGGGTTTCTTTTATACTACTGCACTGGGTGTGCAATAGTTTGAGCTGCAAATTTAGCTGTTTGAGAATTAAAACTGGCCATAGACCATTGATATGCTTGACCTCACCCTCTTCATACAATTCTAAATAGCTTGCAACCACTTCGTGGTCTGAGCTATTTATGAATTGTGCAACTTAATCACCACAGGTAAGTAGAAGGAAAAATTAGGAATTTTAGAGATCATAGCTATTAAAAGTAGTGAAACAAGAGAGGTTGCCTACACATGCAGATATACTAGCAGTGTGCGAAAATAGCACTCACCAACAGAAATACTGTCCTTTCAAGGTGTAGCAGAGTTTATAGTGGGCTAGGAGGGAGGATGGTATTGACATGTAATTAAGTTATGTGTTTTTGGTTTGTAGTGTCCACAAAGGCATGTCCAAGATAACCTCTGAGGTTAACAACTTCTTATGTGTGCCAGCCTACTTGCATCAGTCAATAGTAAAGTGTATTTATAACCTGATTGCTAGTACTGTAGCTTTTACTTGTGGTCACCTGTACAACTAGACCAAAAAGGAGGCTCTTACTCTAATAGAACACACAGGACAAACATACAGACTGCACCTAATTGCCCGCCCATGCCTGCCCTATACTTATCAAATGTGCTACTGTATACTTTTCCAACAGTCCATATGTGGTGTAGCAATACCAGGATGCTATGAACTTACTATGAGAAATAAAAGTTGAGTTAGAACATGTGTGCACCAAAAAGGTGTATAAAATGAAAAAAAAAGTTTTTGTCACTGGCGGGATTCGAACCCACACCCTACACAGCAGTAACCACAACTCAGGGAAGCTCTTTACCAGCTAAGGTGTTTATCGTGTGGTTAGAAATGGAATGCAGCTGAAGTTTTCTCTACATCATGATCTTCAACGTGCTGTAGCAGATGAAGGAACACATGTAGAAGCTTGCAATAAACTTTGGGACATAGCCAGATGGTGAGCATTTCATTTCGCATGTGAATCGTCTTGATACGTGCACAGATTGCCGAGTAATCATTGTCAATAGCTGAGATACGAAAAAGTATGCCACGAAAAGGTGGCACTGAAAATAAAAGTTGTCATGGGCTGGAATCAAACCCTGGACCTTTGGGTTAACAGTTCTATGCAAGGTTCTATGCGCTAACGCTTTGGCTGTTTGTTCGTGGTTTTGACAGGAATGTAGCTCAAGTTTTCCTCTACACCAATGCCTTCAGTGCTTTATAGAGAACGAACGGAAGCAGGTAGCGATTTGTAACAACAAACTTGGAGTCGCCGGATGATGAGCGCTTAGTTTCGTCAAAGTCCCATCTCGATACGTGCTTTGGTTGTCAAGTTAGTGGCGTTGAAGACGGACAGATAGACAGAGAGACAGTTTTTCAGCTATATATATAGAGCTACTATTACCCATGGCAGCATAAGCAACGTTTGACCATATACTGTAGCTATATCATTCCAAAGCAAGTAGAAGGCCTTGAGAGAAGTCCTTATGACTCCTTTCTCTTACAAAAGCCCTTGTAACAACAGTGATTCCATAAAAGTCCTTTCACGTGACCAGTAACTATACCTTAAATTGTTGCACTATCAGTGGTTGAGTAGTCTAATCAGCTGCATGTACAGTACATTGGTGGCCCCAATGTTTGAAACAAACATCCTAGTTAGTAGAAACACAGGAAAGGAGAAACAACAAAAGTTAAAACGTCCGGTAAAAATGCTAACTGTCCACTCAACTTTCACAATGTCCTGAAAGTACGTCAGCACATGTCTGAAAAGTTATTTCGCACACTGTACTAGTGGACATTTAATCCAAGAATGTGCACCCCAACTATCAGTTATTACTGAATAGTGAATATTATGCTTCATATTAGCTGTGTTCAGTCCATTACACAGTGTTACAAATGAAGAACACTACGTGAAGGACCTCTGCAATTAATCCAGCAGAAAACCTCATTATGTAGGAAAGCCATCATGCTACGTTACCGCAAATCGACACCTTTCATTATCAGCAATGATAATTGGGACACAAAGGAAAATCCATGATGTGTGCATTGTACGTACTGCAGTATGCCAAAACGCATCAGTCGGGCTGAAGTGAGTGAAAAAATCATGTCCGTAGCCTTAGCAGTAGTTGAGTTATGCTTGTCCGAAGGCACAGGCAGGCAGCTAGTCAGTCAGTAGAAAATTCTGCTAAATAAAGGCAGTGAATACCGATGGTTCAATAAGCCGTACTGGCTATTGAATTGACAGTAAAACTTGGACTAAAGGGTTACTAAAATGAAAAAAACCCACAAAACTCATTAAGGGCTCGAACCCTGGACTACCAGTGTGTTGGGCTGGTGTGCTAACCACTGTGTTACCTATCTTATAAATGTGACTCAAGAAGTAGTCTAAGCTGTATATAGTAAAAGAACATAACCTAAAGGTGAAGAATTAAGAAACCAAAGCTGAACCCGCCCCTAACCAACCCTAACACTAATACTACTTTAAAGTTGAATACTCGGGACAACTACAAGACGCATGCCCTAAACTGAAACACTCAACTCGGGGCAACTACTAGATGCGTGCCCTAAAGTTGAATACTGGGGTCATACCAACCCTAGTTGCTTGATACTCATGTAGATGGATGACTGTCAGTTATTGTGCTATCTGCACAAAAAAAACTTCCAGTTCAAAAAAATTTTTAGTTCCGTAGCAACTTATTGGAAGCTTTCCTGGCCACTCTGTAGACACTTTTGGGCTTGCTTATAACTCCCACGGCACCATGGAGGCTGGTTTTGGGATATTTTGGTCAGCAAAGCCCAAACCTTAATATACATGTACAGTACTACAGTACTGTATGATATGCCCAAGTTTACGTGCACCCCTTCCCATGTAATTGGCCACAGAAGCTAAGTTGTTATGAAGATCATTGAGTATTCTGTACTGCAAGAAACTTGGCAAGTTGAATTGACTTGACCTATGGCACAAAAACTTGTGTCCATTTGGTTCTACTTGGGGTACTTAGAGATAATGAGTTACTCTCTAGAATTCCTATGGATATAATTACATGAAAATAACAAGGAGAAAACATCCTGACTGCCTGGTAGACTCTTGTAAGCGTTCGAGCATAAATCGGATGGCTGCAGGTTCGAGGCCACCTAGGTCCAGTCATGGATTTTTTCTCCTTTCTCCAACTTTTCAAACAGCCCTTAAGTAGCTAAAGTCTTTGAGCAGGCAGACCTTCAGCATAAAGCATTAAAACAAAAAAACTGGGTATCTGTATCAGAATGTGGTGTAGACAGACCATGACCATAACACCATATAAAGGTGAAAATCAGGGAAACTCTGAATGGCTATGAAATCAGTCTGTTCAGTCGGGTAATCACGAGACCACGCCATGTATGACCAAGAGTACATAATAATAGAAGAGGGAGGCTCTTCTATTATTATGTACTCTTGGTATGACCTTGTGATAGACCTCGTGATAGACAGTTAGGCGGTATTACAACACGACACAATGTTATTACACAATATTAACAGTACACGTACTTGTAATGTACAGTGTCTAAACTGATGATTCACGTTCGATAAAGAAACTGCTGACGCTTCTCGAGTTGCCTGAAATCCCCTAATATGACGTAATATTCTATTAATAGGCATTCCAGTATCCGAGATTTTTTAATAAAAAAATTCTCCGTATATTCCCCAATAGAACCCTGGCACAAAATAATAACTCGTGTTTAACTTGGGATTGCTCCATCATCCGAGCTCCAATGAAGATGAAAATCGCTGTGGGGTTTGTCCACACGCTGATCATCATGAAATGTGTATGTATGTTTGTTTGTGTTTTTTTTTGTATATTATTAGTTATTGTATGTGTCTATTGTATGTTTGTTCAGGGCTCCACTGAAAATCAGTTTTACTGAGTGGACTCCCTGCTTAAAAATTACAATTACAATATACAATTACAAAAATACTTAGTTTCATCCTGCGCGTTACAGATAAGTAAGTTTTGTGTTGTTTTGTAATCTTTTCAAGCCTTGTAATGTATGTAGAATACTTTAAAACTTTTAAAAACGTACTGTCGGGTGGAAGGTAATCACTGGTGCTTACTTTAAAGTGCGTAGTTACTTCACTCGGGTTAGCGATTTTCAGCTCCAGAGCAATTTTCTGATGGCTGTGTCATCAGCTCAAAAGTATAAACCACTTCAAAGTCGGCATAACAATGCCATAATTGAAACCACAACTCCACCTTAGATATTGTGGCACCTCCACTTTAGTTGTTTACCTTTATAAGTTGTTAACTTGATGTTTTTGTTAACTTGATGTTTTTGCTAACTTGAGATAGCCACTTGCCTATGGGTATACACCATTGTGTCGAGAAGTGTGCAGTAGGTGAAGCGTATTTGCTCACCATAAAACATACAAAGATTGCTGAGATCCAATAAGACCTGAAGTTACTCTCATTACATGTACAAACTTGCAGCTAGAAGCAACTGCAGTTTCAAGATAGTCCAGATTGCTAGATGGCTTTCTGATTCAATTGTGCCATTTTCCCCTTTAAAATGTATGGGGAGCCCCGGAGAAAAAATGTACCTTTTTTCAGTTTTTAAGCACTGTGCATGCCAAAGTAGCTAATTCCAACCCAATAAACTATATATTTCTGAGATCGGCAATCAATACTCTATCTATTGAGCATATAAAAAGCCCATTTTTCCAAAATTTAAAAATCGGGCTGGAATGCCTACTATTAAATAGTTCAGGCCAGCTACTCTAATAGAATGTTCAAATTATTGTCCACTGTAAAACTAATAGTCTAACAAAGCTTGAATCTGCACTCAGCCGAATTCAGCTATACACAACATGCAGTCAACTTTTACCCTATAGCTATAGCCTGAGGGCTGTGCAAAGTCAATTAGCTATAGAGCATGTGCGCGCTAAGGCGTGGCACTTTATTACATCATCAAAATATTACAGGAAATACGCATCCGCCATTTTTTGAGGGCAAAAGACTTAGAAGGTGACTCGAGAATGTCTTCAGAATATTTCCATTCATTGGAATATTTAGCTCAAAGAGTATATTTAGAGAAACTTAAGATCGATGACGAAGTTCTCCCCAACCCGTTCTCCATTTCCCAGGATTTATGGAAGGATGACATGACGCAGTGGCCAGATTCGCTGTATGGAGGTGTGTACTCGTATTTGATAGAAATGAAAGAACCATATACCAAGGAGAAATTGAGAGCTTATAAGTCTCTTGATGCATTTAATTATTTCGTTTGTGGACACGTCCGCACAGTCTACTGCCATTGGTTGGAAAATTATGTTGTCCTAAAGGCCTTGGTGAATCCTAGTCAGAAGACCCCAGATAAACCCCACTCAGCCTGGCTGGTTGTGCATAAGGAAAGTGCTGAAGTAAAGATTGGTCACTACACATGTATGGCAGGGTAAGTTTTGCTTGTTGTGTTTACCATGAATCTAATAATTTTTGCAGTCAAGGTGAAGTGTGCAGCCATGTTGCTGCAATACTTTTTAAGATTGAAACTGCGTGCCGATTAGGACTTAATAAGCCATCTTGTACCTCTACAAGCTGTGGATGGAACAACTGGTATAAAGAAAATGTTAGTTTATAGTTTTAATATGTGTGCATTTTAAATTTTTGCAATTCCAGATTAATCCAGCTGAGGTCAGAAAAATTGATTTTGTTAAACCAAAACATGCGTCTAAAAGAAAAGGACAAGTCAACAGCCAGCCAGATGCTGTGGCTAAGCATATGAAAACAAATTCACCACAGATTCCCTCAGAAATTATGTACAATGCCGTGTATGCAGTACCTAATGCTTGCTTGTTTACAATTGTCCCTGAACCAGATCATATACTTGCTCAACCAGCTACCCTCTCTGTCACCCTGTCATCAACTGTAACAACACCATCATCACCGCTAGTCATTCAGTCAACTGTTGCTTCACTGCCCGTCACACAGTCAACTGATACTTCACTACCCTTCACTCAGTCAACTGTTACTTCACTGCCCGTCACTCAGTCGACTGTTACATCACTGCCCGTCACTCAGTCGACTGTTACATCACTGCCCGTCACTCAGTCGACTGTTACATCACTGCCTGTCACTCAGTCGACTGTAACATCACTGCCCGTCACTCAGTCAACTGATACTTTACCACCGGTCACTCAGTCAACTGATACTTTACCACCGGTCACTCAGTTGACTGTTACATCCCATGTATCTACTATGTCCAGCGTGTGCTTACTTCCCAAATGTCTTATAGATTTATATGATACACAATACAAAGTGCTGAATAAGGAGTTGTTGCTAAAGAAAAGCCAAGAAATATTTAGAAGTATTTCTTTTACTGTCAACCAATGTAAAATCATTGAGCAGGTGACAAGGTCTCAAAGGCAGAGCACCGAGTGGTACAACCAAAGAAGAGGCCGTATCACTGCTTCTTTATTTCATGACATTTTTGCTTTTAAAGAAAAAGAAGATCCTGTTAATCTTCTGAAGAGACTGCTTCAACCTTAGGACATTTCTCATGTCCCTGCTATCAAATGGGGAATCGAGAAAGAAGATCTTGCAAGGTCAGCATATGTTGCAAAGGTGTCACCATTGCATCAGGGCTTTGAATGTAGTTCTAGTGGATTGATTGTTAACTGTCGTTATCCACACTTGGGTGCAAGCCCTGATGCATTGGTTAGATGTGATTGTTGTGGTGAGAGTATACTTGAAATTAAGTGCCCATTTTCAGGCAGAGAATGCCATCCAACTGAGCTTCAAAACAGAAAGAATTCTTTCTTGACTGAGTTTGGACTTCTGCGTAGTCACAAATATTTTACACAAGTACAAGGGCAGCTTGCAATTTGTGGCAAACAATACTGTGACTTTACTGTGTGGACACCACATGGAATCTTGGTGCATAGAATAGAGGAAGATACTAACTTTACAGAAGGTTTGCTTTAAAAACTGACCAAGCTTTATGTTGAGCACATGCTACCAGAGATTATGACACACTCTATTGTGGATGTGGGTACTGATGAACCAAATAATTCCCAGTCTACTTTTGCAGCTAGTGGATCATCAGATGTAAAAGAAAAATATTGCTATTGTCGTAAGGGAGAAAAGGGAAGGATGACTTGTGAAAATGATGACTGCAAGATTTCTTGGTTTCATTTCAGTTGTCTTAAAATAAAGCGAGCTCCAAAGGGTGACTGGTTTTGTCCGGACTGCAGAAATTAATTACTTTACCATGGGTACAGTTTTTTGTATATACACACATTTTTGCTTACTGTAAGATTAGTTGTAGTACAGTATATAATTTATTTGCATTTCATTATTCTATGATTCAAACAGCATAAACAAATGTCAAACTAAAGGTGGCTGCATGTTGCAGAGTGCAGCACATACAAATAGAATATTGTCTATGGTAGCAAACTCATTGTCTTGATGTGCTTTAACCAAAGTGATAGGTAGTGTACATTGCAGTATCATGAAGTTCTTAAGTCTCCCTATTGTGCATTCTACATGGATTCTTACTCTTGATAGTGCTCTTGTTGTTTCAACTTCTGTGAAAGTTGTGACTTTCCTTTGGTAAAAGGGGGGATTGCCAGGGAAGCACCACGAATCAGTAATGTCGAATCCACGATCAGCAAGAATTAAATCACCATGCATTAGTTTATCAAGGAATCCACTATGTGCAGTAATTTGTTTATCACTGGTACGTCCTCCCCAACATCTTGAAACAAAAATAATTGCTCCTGTTGGACTGATTGCAATTAAAAACTTTACAGTGTTGTGATGTTTGTAGTTAGAGTAAGTCTCGGCTCTTGCTGACAATGCACTTGGATGCTGTATAAAAATTTCGGAGCAATCTATAATACACATGGTACGAGAGTACAATGGCTTAAAACAGTCTGGTAAAGTGCTCCGAATCATCCCTCGATCTGGCCATTTCACAAGTGGGATGAGCTGAGTGGCCATTGTGTCAATCCAAAGCTGAAAAGTTTTGGATACACGAGTCATGTCAATGTTAAATCTATATCCCAAATCTTGATTAGTCATTGCTTGCCTTAGCTTCATCAGAACCATCAAAAGTTGATCGCTTGGGTTTATCCCACGTTTCTCATAGGGTGGCATAACACTTGACAATAAGCTAAGCAAGGTGGTAAAGGCTACATATGATGGCAGACCAGTATAGAAATGTATTTGCTCATCATCGTCTTTCATCTGTAGAGAAGGGCTGTGTGCTCATGATGCAATTTTCAATTCTTCTTTTATCATTGCATTGATCTCCTGCTGCTTATGAAGACTATTCACAAGTGACTCATTCTGTTCCTTCAGTTCTTTTATTACCAGTTGGTGGTGGTGAAGACTATTTACTAGCAAATCATTCTGTTGCTCCAGTTCCTCAATAGTTTTCTGTTATTGACAAATGGTTGCTGCAAGCCTAGCTGGCTGATGTCTAAGATAATTCAGTGTTAATTCCGATAACTTCATTGGTTGATGTAAACAAGCAAGTTGGTTGCTGTCTTGAAGCACTTCAGTATCATAATCCACTACCATTTCATCTTGTGCCATATCTACTTGATTCTCCATTTCATTTGCAGCTGCACGTCCGCGCCTTGGATTCCTGCGTTTCCTCACCGTCTCAGCATTCCTTGGGATCTCATTATTTTGACTCTCTTTCATTTGCAACTGCACGTCTACGCCTTAGATTCCTTCGTTTCCTCACCGAAGCATTCCTTGAGATCTGGTTTCGTCTTTGCAGCCTCCTACTTCTAGCTTGCTTGCTGTTTTCTGTTGTAGTGTCTCTCTTTTTAGGCCCCTATTTGGTGATTATTAGTTTCTCATCCAGCCTTTCTAATTATTATGATGCGGGCGGGAGGGTATTACCATTATGCTATTATTTTATAATATTAACACACTGATGTACAAACCTTGTCCAAATTGTCTTTCTTTCTTACTACAAACATTTCCTTCAGTAGCTGCTTCTACTTTTTGTTATCACCAACTGTTTTTCGACAGTCAACTGAAAGCCTGCTTTGATGAAGTCGATAGAACACGATTGCAACTGGCACTGCAGCAATTTGCTAAGGAAAACAACAGTATACTGCGCATTGTAGCGTTCATCAACAAAAAATTATAACAGTTTGGTATCACGTGTTCTTCTAAGCATGCACAGAGTAAATAATGGCTTACAGGTGGTTTCTTTGTAGCTGAACTCTGTACAAGTCCAATTTTTTAGTAGAAAGTCCATTAGCTGTAGTTTACTAGAATACCACTAATAAGCGGGCGGTGGATGAGAAACTAATAATCACCAAATAGGGGCCTTAAAGGTAAATATAGATGGCACATAATCTGGATCCCATTTCAACCTGACAGGTTTTCCTGTAAAGGCAGAAGAATAAAACTACTTTCACAAAGATATAAAATGCTCCCCACAGAGACGGGAATGCTCAGTAGGCTGCCATGACTCACGACGAAGTGCTTGTATCCACAGGTTCCTCCGTTCTGAATTCTTAGGAAATGTGTAAAGTTTCACTTTCTTCAACCTACTACAACGATTAGTACAGTCTATAGCGCTGCAACTTGACAGTATTCTGCAGTATTACTCTAGTCTATTCGCCAATAAGTCTTTTGCCCTCAAAAAATGGCGGATGCGTATTTCACGTAATATTTTGATGATGTAATAAAGTGCCACGCCTTAGCGCACACATGGTCTATATGTTTCTGGTCCTACCAATTCCCCAAAACTTACCAGGTGACCAGGCTTTTTTTTTTGCAACTTTTTGATGTGGTAGCTACATTTGACATAGCAGTACATGAAATTTTATAGGAATAACAAAGTCAATATTAATGTATAAAGTTAGCAAATCTTTGAAAAGAGTGTGAAACTTTCAACATATATAAATTATTGTAGCTATGGTGATTGCACACTCTTCATTCAGCAAAAAATGACCAGGAAGGGAACCAGAAACATGAATCTAATTAATTTTTTGTGGCCTAGTCTGTTTTGTTATTATAGTATACATAGCTACTGTGCATGTAGTTGGTTTACGTCTGGAGGTACATATTAATGGTTTCACCAAAGTTTAATTGCAGAGACTGGAAAAAAATTTTTACTGATCCCATGATGAGTTAACTTTTTGTTTAATTCTCACTGCTAGGTAGTGTTTTGGGTCTTTAATTCTACCAAAGTTATTATTGTAAAAAAAAACGTGATTAGCTTAATTCATACAACAAGAGGTAGTGTTAAAGAACTTCTGAATGAGATGTGAAAGTCACTACTAAATGTAGTAAAGGTCACTACTACTATTATGAACTGAAATACCTCATTAATTCCTTTTTATTGTGGTGTATACCATGTTTCCCATTATGTTTTTATTAGCATTCAATCCTATACTGCTGAACTTATAAACCATGCATGGCCATGGAAATTCCAAAATTCAGGAGATATTTCCTCATATACAGATTCTGCAATGCATGTATAAATTGGGTGGAGCAGAGAGATGAACCCTCTGGTTGGTATCATGATACAATTTTGAGGATAATTTTGTTATGGTTCCATCTAGCTATCAGTGGATGCTATCACTAAAAATGCCATTAGTAAATTAGAAAATTGGGTGATTTTCATCACCTTTAATTAGAAGTTCCCAGAAGTTTGACCCATGCTATGTACTCTACTACCCTGCCCAAGTATCTCACAGGTGTCAATTGTGCCTCTTTCCTGTAACTGGATACCCCCAGCTCCAGCTGTTGGGCCTGTGGCTGTATTTGGGGGATGCATACATACAGATTTAGGTTTCAGATTATCACATTTTGACATATCATCCTGTCAGAAGATGTTATGATTAATGAACACTCTTGCTATAAAGACACTTTGTGTGTTCGGTGTAAACTCAAAGACTTGGTATGCTTGGAAACTTGCTGTGGTACTTGGTACAGTTGGGTTGTTATCCAAACCAATTCTTATTATTTTACGTATCTTTTGTGCTGTAGGCTAGCTGATACCCTCCCTACTGCATGCAGTGAACTTAAAACATAGGCATGTTCATTGTGATGCAAAGTGCTCTCTATACTCAATCTCTTTGTGGGTGTACTTGACCCACTACAGTTTATATCTTCTGAATCAGTGGCTGCACTGTTGCCTTGTTTAAAGATCGATTTGTGACCAGATTTTACAAGACCGATCCAAATCGCACATCAGGCAAAATCAAACTAACACCACCAGTGGATAGCTACACTATAGTAGTTTTGATACTCAGTACCACTCAAACTACTCGAGGCTGGTTTCAACAGATGGCTTTTCTGGGGAGTGTGTAGAGCTCGAATGGCAGTTTTAGGCCTTGTGGAGTACCTGGCTTGGCAAGAATCAGTGGTTTACTGGTGGACAGCCTGATAATGTAGACCAGACATTTTTTCTGTGGATTTTGCTACATATCAACCACTAAGGTTCCAGCACAGCCCTGTAGTCTCGTCTCTGGACTCCAATCGCGGTCTGCCTCCATTTTGAGGTCTAGCCCTTGCCCACCCCACCACCCCCCACCCCCCCACCCCGCTACCCCACCACCCCCCACCCCACCACCCTCCAACCCTTTGTGAGCACTCGTGATACTACTTCGCTCGTCCAACAGCTCAGATTTTCTATCTTATTTGGCGGGTAACTCTACAGGCAGCTACAAGTACTGGAAGTGGTCTGAAAGGTAACAGATTAATGCATCTCTATTGTAAGTTTCATATGCGTGCTTTGGAGAGTTATGCTGGCTTGAATTCTTTAAAACCGTTTATCTCGAAACTTCTAATGTGCGATTTGGATCGTTTCTCCAAAATCCAGTCACATTTACATATTGACATGATTAATTTTTTACATTTTCTGCATGGTTTCAGGAATCTCAAATAACATTGATATATGAGAGCTAGCGAGTCTGCAGTGGTTATACTATTGCTTCCTCTTTAATGATACACTTTACCATCCTGGCATATTGTTATCTACAATAAAATATGTAATTCTGTGGCATTACTTAATTTAACATTAATCTGTCCCCTGGATTCCTTGCACCTTGAATCTGCTAGAGATCACAAACAATCTAAGGAAGAATATTTTCAAATCTTGTCTGAATTTTTGTAATTATGAAGTTTGGTGTTCTGGGCCTCTTGACTCACAGCACTGTTTCACACTTTCATCAACCAGTCAGTTTCATAGTCACAGTACTGGAAACTTCTTGATGATTGATTGATTGTTAATTTATGCTCCACCAATCGGCCATGGCCATTCCTCCTTGGCAGAGACATACATACAATAGTAAACCACACAATACATACATACACAATACAATTTACAACAACAAAACTTGCATTTAATACACATACATAGCACTACAACGTTAAACAAGGGGAAAATAATACTAAGTACGTAGATGTCCATAAAGAGTATGTAAAGTCACCAGACAGAGTAAATAATACAGATGGCAAACTGTTCCACCACATGGTTGCTTTACAGTGGGAAAAACGTTGGCCAAAACTAGTCTTGTGATGAAAAATTTGGCAAACGTGTGGTGGTGTACAGGTCTCATATAAATAATTTGATCCAAACTCAAGTGGTGGCTCAAAAGAAATTGGAGTATGATTAAAACACTGGTGATGCATCATGATGAGTGCTCTTCTTTACTGCACTAGCAGGGTAAATAGTAACTACCACCCAAGATGATGGCAACTGTCAGAAACATGATCAAACTTCACAAGTAACTCTAACTGCCTGATTGCATGGACGTTGTAAGTGAGATATTAAATTACCTTTTACACAGGAAGACAGCATACAACTGAGAAAATACAAGAGCATCTTCCATCATCTTAAGGATATGTGATGGTAACAGATGATGGTGATAGTTCATTAAATACAAGTAATAGCTCATCTTCTTGCAAACATTAGCAAAATGAGCATCCCAGCCCAAGTGTGAATCAAACTAAATTCCTGAATACTTGTGATACTCTATACATTTTAAAGGAGCGTCATTTAAATATACTGGCATAAGTGGAACTCTAGGTTTTTGTTGTTTCATCTTAAACTTGACTTGTTCACATTAACCTGCATCCTACTTTCAGTGATCCATTTACAGTAGATAAGGATATAGGTCATCACTTAATAACTGGAGGACACTCTCAGTAGCAGACCCACAACATATTAAGCAAGTGTGTTTGCAAACTGTAACAAGGATCCATTCTGAACCACAGAAGGTATGTCATTAACATAAAGAATAACAAGGGACCCAGGGTGTGCTGCCTTGAGGAATACCTCCTCTAACAGCTCCCCACTCTGAAAACAAGGTACCACACTTTACTCGTTGATAACAATTGCTAAGATAATCTTGAAACCACTGCAATTCCCCACCATATACCCCCAGCTGCTGAAGCCTCCTAAAAATCACATGATCTAGAGTTATTCCTTAAGTTGAGGAAAGCAGCACAAACAACCAAACCTTGGTCCAGTGCATTAGCCATAGAATTAGTAGCAAGTAAAAGTATCTGATCAGATGATATACCACTGCAGTAAGCCCCTTGATGATCATGAAGTACATGACGACTCTCCAAATAATATTATGAGCTCAGTTGTTTAGCAATCAGCTTTCCCAAGACTTAGGCTACAATAGGCACAAATGAAATAGGACGAAAGTTGCCAGGATCCGCTTTGTCTCCTCCTTTATGTATTGGTGAGACATTTGAATGCTTCCACACTGATGAAACAATACCAGTACCAAGGGATTTATTATAGATAACAGTCAATGGACCACAAACTTCACTAGCCACATCTTTCAAAAAATGTGCAGAAATGCTATCAGGGCCAGTAGACTTGTGAGTGTCGAGATGTTGCAATGAGTAAAACACCACATCTGCAGTAATACCAATAATGGTCATCTGTAGTAGAGCTATCAGGACAAATGAAACTTGCTGGTTGATGATCTTCAGAACCAGCCACTGTACGAAAAAAGTTGTTGACACTTTCCAGAAATAGATCGTTGTCAACAAATGATGCTACATTATTCCTTTGCTGACCTATCATATCATTAATTTGAGACCACAATTTAACAGCCAAATGGGAGGATTGGTTCAGCAAAGTCTGGAGACAATGTAATCTAGCAGAACAAATAGTAGTCTTTAACTGATTCTTAAGCTGTTTATGTAATAGTTATACCACGGCTGGGAGGGATTTTGCTGATATATACACCCAAAACCCAAGGGCCGCAGGCCCGGGTGTATATGTCAGCAAAATCCTAAGCAGCTGTGGTATAAGTGATATATATCACTTGGTGCCTTCATTATCCTTTAGTAACAACCAACTAGTCTATCTTAGCAAATGTACTAAGCTTAGCAACCACTACAAAAATGAGTCCCACCATACAAAGCTCTATGTCGCTCAATATAACGAGTCAAAGCGCATCGATTCTTTGAACTGACTGAGTATCAAAGTCATTGGCAAACTGCTTTCCCATGATATTGCCCGGGCAATATGCGAGTTAACACCGAGCGGCGCCTTTGAACGCCCACGTTAAAGTGGTATATATCAAGATATATCCTCAGAACTTCCTAAATTTTCAGCAGCATGTTTAGCTCTTTGTTTGTCATGAATAGCAGATTTAATGTCGGGAGAGAGCCAAGGGGTATGGAATATTTACTACCTACGTATGCTTTCTTCAATGGCAAATACTTATCCAAACAAGTGCAGTTAATCTCATAAAAGAAACCCTACATATCATCAGGATCATCATAAATTTCCATAGCTGACCAAGGGGCATTTGACAAACAGTTTCCAATATCACTCCAACAATACTTATATGGTATGGACGCATCCAATGAAAATCAGTAGTGGGCTGCTGCACTATAACATCCAGATCAGCAATTTGTATACAATGATCACTAACTCCAACAGCCTGTCTCATACTCAATACTAAAATAGCTGGTGTACACACAATAATGATCTATTAACATAGAAGAGGTTTCTGATACTCTAGATGAACCAGTGACACACTGAACAAGATGAATATAGTCTGATAACTAGCACTAGCAACACAATTACTCATCATACTGATGTTACTGTAATATCACCAGCCAAAATAACATTGCATAAGAAGTTTAGATAACAATTGACCAAACTCATCCAGGCCCATAGAAACACTAGGTGAGGTTGGCCGATACACACTCACAACAGCCACCTTCTGCTGAGAACATGTACTGTAATAAAACAACAAGTAGCATTAATGGATACTAAAGAGGATTCAATCTCTTCCAGAAAAGAGGGTGTTCTGGCTTCAAAATATCTGAACAAACAAACAAGACCCAGGAAGTAACTGGTAGCTGCCACGACGCTTAATAAGCAGAGAATAAAATGCTTGATACCCTGACATGTGCAACCCATCATCTCAGAAATCAAATTCCTTATGATGCAGCAGGAATTTGATTTTCAAAGATATTACTATGTAGCTAGAAACTGTCCAGAATGGAATCACAATTTGTTGCATCTTGATTTTCTTTGCCACAACTGCTTTTGGCATACATATGTGGTCATATGAGTGTGAGGACACACCACATGTATTTATGTAAAATAATGATCCTGTTTGTTTAAATATCATCATGATGGTTTTCTCTAACGGTTCCTGTAACCCAGTAGTCATCAGGCACTAATCCAGCCATGGTCACAACACGAAACATGTCTAAAGACCTAACTATTATTTACACCCTCAATACCCCACCCCTTCTCCACAGCCATTTCAACCATCAGTTTCCAAATAGGGGAAGCCACAAGCCATACTATGTAGCCAATTCAATTGACTTGGCAGGGGTGGATCCAGAGTCTGGAAAGAGGGGGGGCACCTTGCTGAAAAAAGTTGAAGAGCAAAAAAAAAAAAAAAAAAAAAAAAGGGTCACAACAATAATAGCTAGTTATCTTTACCAAATATATTATATCACGTATGTTATGTAAAATAAAATCCTATTTATAGCTTCATAAGTAAGCTGCACTGCCTCATGAACATTGTGACTGCTTTATTAGAGTAATTGACTGCTCTATTAGAGTATCTCGATCTTGTATGCAATTTCTTGAAGGGGGGGGGGATGCCCCATCCTGGATCCGCCATTGCTTGGAACACTTAAAAACTAATATTTAAATAAAAAATATCTCTATAACTATGTACACTTTTGAGGCCTACTTTATTCCACGGACTGGACTGGACTGGACTGGACTCGTGGACTGCGCTGGAAACAGCTTTTAAACAATTATCCAGGAATTATCCATCTCTTGCAACATTGGAGACACCACTATCGAGCTACAACTGCTACTGCTGGCTCTTCCTTACAAATCAAGACACTAGCGCATGCACTAATTAATTAGAATACACTTACGATACATGCCGTACTAGCAGTGATACAGCGTGATAAAGGCTATTCTTGTAGCGTAGATGTTTTCCTTTGCCGTTTTAGCACTAGTGTTACAGCTGTAGAGATGAATCAGTAATTATTCTTAGCAGGTAGCGAGGTGGCACCACGGGGCGAGGTGCTGGGGCTATGAAAATAATCTGGCTCATCACTACAACCCTAACGCTAGTGTTAAGTACTGAAGCAACAAAGGAAAACATGTACGCTACAACAATAGCCTCTGTCACGCTTTATCACTGCGAGTACACGTGTATCGTAAGTGTATTCTAATTGATTAGTGCATGCGCTAGTGCCATCTGACTTGTAAGGAAGAGCAGTACCAGCAGTTATAGCTCGATAGTAGTGTCTCCAGTGTTGCAAGAGATGGATAATGCCTGGATTATTGTTTAAAGCTGTTTCCAGCTCAGTCCGCGAGTCCAGTCCAGTCCGTGAAATAAAGTAGACCCACTTTTGAAGCCTGTACAAAACAGATTAATTAATCAGATTGTTAGTAATTTCTGACACAATGTACATACAGTATAGTCAATACAGTCAGATGAAACTTTTAAAGTTCTTGCAAAGTAATAAAGCAAACTGAACAAATGTACTGACGTCATTATCCCAACACACAATAATTAGATATACATACCAGTATAGCTAAAGGGATTAGAACCACCTGCATAATAATTGATTGATAAAAAATATTTAATACATTTGGGTATACAGTTATTACAAAACAACATCATCTATGATATAAGAATTGATGTGTGGTCATCACTAGTATTTTTTAAAGTGTAATCCTAAACATGTCAAGGTCAGAAATACCACAATCCAGGGGATGAGGACAATTATCCCAAGGTAGACTGGCTCATCTCCTATTCCCCAACCTGTATAAGCACAAACACTATGACAATGTTGTTAGTCACAACTGATACACCAAAGCAAGAAAGGTACATATAAGATCTAAGTGGCAGAGAAACTGTATTACTAGTTGTGTAAGAGCATTTCAAACTTGAAGAAGAATAAAAACAAATTCAGATTTTGTTAAAAAATTTAAGATATATACATTGTTCTGAACAATATAGCTTTACGTAATATATGCATATAGACGATACATTGCACATATGCAACTTACCTTTCAATAGTATACTTCTAATACCCTCTATGGGGTAGGTAATTGGAGTTAAGTGGCTGACTATATCCAGCCATTCACTATATGACTCAATTGGCCACAGTGTTCCTATATAGAGGACAACTAATGATGAAAATATTCTGCATTTCATACAGTTATTGTTTGACTGATTTTGCTAATGTGCTGGTGGATATATTAGGACCATGCTTACTTGAAAATTGTCCAAAAAATGGGTTATAAATATACCAAGTTAACTTTCCATACACAGTCAAAATGAAGGGGACTTTACAAATATTCTTGCCTTTCCCAATATCAATCTAAAAATACTCAAGTCATAAAATTCATACAAAGTTTTTCAAATAAGTGTAACCCTTATAAGCATCAAATATATATAGTAAACTGTCCCATGTATCAAGACACATGGTAGTGTGATGTGTGGCCCAAAAAAGCCAAAATGCTAGGTACACAGTAGTGTGTCGTCAACCAACAAAGATGGTGTAATACATTGCGGACATTCTCCAAACAGCACCATTTTTACATAGTTGTTTGCCAGGTAGAGCAGGCCACACATCAAATTTGATTAAAATTGTTTTAGCCAAACCAAAGATATGTGGGGCCAAAGTTATAACAGACTTAAGGGGGGGGTATAAGGGACCAAGATTTCTTGTGCTTTTTGCTACAAAAAATTTTATAAGCACAAAATTATAATTCGAAATTTGGCACAGACAAAGAGTGTACAAAGGTAAATTCACATACATACAAATTCACCATGTTATGAAACTTATAATTATGTCATTACCACAGGGTAATTACATATGCATGGAAATTACTTGAAAAATAAGGAGCAACAGCTATACAGTTATAAAGTAAACAACAAACAAGTGCAAAATTGTGGGTTGGGATACCCTAATAGAACAGTCGCTGCAGGATTAAACAGTGCACAAAAAAACAAAACTTCCCAGGGTTCTAACCAGGGACCTCCACACCTAAACACCCAAATTATTAACCACTAAGGCACTGCTATCATGGCTGTTCACCTCACTTAAAATAAATTTTACAGTAGTTTAATTTTTAAAATTGTAAGCGTTTCGTTGTTGTAGTGTATGCTTAACTAAATTGTTTAATCTGTTCCTTGCTGTATTGGCATTTATTTGCTTTTGATTATTATAATAATAATATTGCTGATTGTAAAATTGTGTTTGCATTTATGCCTCTGGCAGGAAAGAATGGCTACTGCCGACTGTCTAGAGTTTAAATCATAAATCGAGTCTACCAATGCAAATTCGATCCAATGTGTATTCTATTACAAGTCCTCAAAAAAATGTGTGCTCTATTAAATTATTAAAACAATATTAACAAATACATAGTCAAATAACAATATTATGTCTTCAATAATCATTATTGTGTCTGTGGAAATAGAAATGCTGGTAATTACAAATCCCCTACATATAAAAAGTGAAATCTACACAAAAAGGAAAGTTGTTAAAAAATGTGCGGTCTTCAAAAACGTGGGTGAAAAAGGTTTTGAAATCAAAGATATATGGTGGCTTAGAAATGGCTGCAATAACGCACCAGAGGAGGTTGGTCATGTACCATCAAACATCTCATGATCGCAAAGAAAGTTTCAACCCATTCAACCCCAACACCTCGGTATCAATATAAAGTATTCTAATGGGCAAATTATAATATCGATAAATTACAGTTCTCAGAACCCTTTTTTCAACTGCGCAACACTTTGTGTGGCTTTTATAACCAAAAAACAAACACTACATTATGCATACTTTTTGTGAATGAGACAAAGGACTTCATAATACATAATAATGGTGCTAATTTCAGGAGCCATGTTTTATTGTGTAATCACACATAGTAGTACATCATCATAGGAGGTGGAAGGGTGCTAGAGTTTGGGGGTGCCCAAAATTTATGTTGGTTGTAGTAAGTTTCTAGGGGGTCTGGGGGCATGCCCCCCCAGAAAATTTTGAAAATTATGTATCAGGAGATTGAATTTGGGGGCATTTTTGGTGGATTTAGCTGTCAATATATTTTAATACACGCCTTGACGGTTGTATTAGGGTGACTGCTCTATTGGGGTGACTGCTCTATTAGAGTATCTCGATCGTGATTGACCAGTTTCTGGAACCTTGCAGGAGTTCACGTGATGACTATTGTGCAATACAGCTTTAAGTTGGGGGTGCAGGAGTACCCCCAGCACCCCCTTTCCGCCGCCTATGATCATAGGTGACCAACCTCCTCTGATAATGCACAAAGCCATTAGAATTTTGGTACAAGTAAAAGAAAATTTTGGAATTTTAAACTAGAGTAGGGACAATGCAGTACCACTGCAATAAAATACTGAAACAAGCTGGATCGGAGTACGCAGTATGTAATGTCAGGATACTGCAAAACAATAAGAAGTGATTATCCCTACTGTGCTATGGAGAATCAAAATGCACAGTAAGGACATTCATTTGTTATTGTTTTACAGTATCTGGACATTACATACTACCTCCAATCCAGTTTGTTTCATACTTTTTATTGTGGCAGTACTACATTGTCCCTTCTCCAGTTTAAAATTCTTTTCTTATACTTGTTTGTGAACTTTTTTGTCAATTCATGACCACTATTAAATAGCTAGCTACCCTCACACATGTATTACAATTCTAGCTTTAATCATATTCATGAGTGAGGTCATGACCTGCAGCAATCATGAATCTAATAATCCAATAGAGGATATGCATGCTATATTATTCGAACGAAAAATGATCAGCGGCGCGGCGCTTCCAAAAAAAGTTGATGGTGAACGACTATCAAAGATTTACGAAAATTCCATATAAAAGTACTAGGTAGTGAATGCGGCTCGAAGTATAACTCGCCTTTTAAGCTACAAGCAGGCTTTCTGTTGTCGTGAACGATTACCACAAGGTCACGAAAAACTCATATAAAAGTATGGGCAGTGAATGAATGTTCGAACTGGAACTCGCTACTAAAGCCACGGGCCAGCTTCTTCTCACTGGATGTACTACTTCTTAGGCAGAAGGATATGTCACTTAGTAAGAATTGCTCGTAACTGATCTACCGTCCATGTAATGAATCGATTCGCATTCCGTTCACCGTCATGACGTATGAAAAAATCACGTGTTCATTAGAATGTATTCGGCAGTGCATATCCTCTAATACACAAGGGGTGTTCACTTACATTACAGCTGCAATTATTCACACCAAGCACCTAGCAGCCAGACTAAAGCCACATACAATAGTAGTATACTTTTGTACATACGCTTTGTGCATTCCATTCTACAAGCAGTCCATTCCTGGTGGCAGGTGACACCTCGTCTACAATGGAGAACAGCTCATTGAACTACTGGCCTGGAACTGAGACATGTGTATCCCAATATGTTGGTGCAATAACACTGTGAAACATGCACACCTGGAGATCAAAGCTGTACTGAGCTATGATCGCTACAGTATATGGAAGGGTATAATAGTGCACGTATTGTATGGCCATCAATATGCCAAAGGTTTCTTCTTAAGTGAATTCGAAGTGTTTCTGTGAAAGAAGTAGGGAAGTAGCTGTAGCCACTTTTCTGCTACGCTTGACTGACTGCATCAGGCAGTCAGTAGAAAATTTCATTGCATAGATTCTTTTTAAAATCTGTATGATTAACGTCATTGCAGCCATTTCTTGGCTGCCATCACCTCTTTCACCCAGGAATTTGAAGGCCACATACTTGTTTTCACAGCTTGACTGTTTTGTGTGGAATTATAATTTACAGTACATCATAGCTATACACATTACACATCTTAACAAAAAATCAAGTATTCACCTCCAATTAACAGAAGAGGAAAACTTATCGCAATGTATAGTTGCAGTGCTGGTGCAACATTGGACACATATGTTGATATCACCAACCCTACATGGTAGTGGTATACAATGCATTATGAACAATCTTAATCACCACAAGAGAATGATCACCAAATTAGTGAACCCTAGAATCTCTTGAAAAGACTGGTAGATGTTTATATACGTACCCTTACTACTTATTACTAATACATTCTTTCAAGGGAAGCCAAATAATCTCCATCTACATAAACCCAATGAATCTCAGCCTTTTGTTTGAACAATGGGTCCTACTTGAGGCCAGGTTTAGTGCAGTAAATTTATTATTGTGTTTTGATTACAATGTACAGGTATATGCATATTAAAACAACATCAATATTGTATCCTGTATAAAAAACCCAATAGCAGCTTGTGGTATATTTTTGATATACTACAGCAAACTAGCCAATAGAATTAGTGTATCACTTGTACATTTGATATATGTATCTGATTGGTTAAAAATTTTTGATAGTATTTAGTTATTTTACCCATTAGGCATGTCCAACTTGATAACTACTGCTACCATAGTAACCAATACCCGTTACTTATCCTAGCAACCATTGCTAGGCAACCACTACTAACTTTAAAACTGATTTTTACACCATAGCAATGGTTGCTAAGCAACTACAACAGCTTGTAACTAGACCAGGTTTAAGTTTTGTTGCCTAGCAACAGTTGCTATGGATTATTGGAACAATTTTCAGGAAGATTGCAGACTGCAACACATGTGCACACTCCTCAAACATGTTAATAACAAATAATTACTAACCAGCACTAGTAATGGAATAAAACCATTAAAAATTGTTCTTACTGCTTCCAGGTGGGAAACGAGATGTTGTATTAACATAATTATTATACTACAGATATCATGGTATTCAAAATATATACCAAAATATATACATGATGTTATAGTGCGAGGCGATAGCACAGAGAAAAACACCATTAACATAATAACGTTACTTACCTATACTGATACCACAGATTCCTGCCAGATAACCTATGAGAACTACCAATACAATGCTCCCTTCTCTCTTTACCTGCAGAGTTAATGTTAGACAATAATACTATAATACTGTGTCTATAGCTTAAATTGGGTATCAGCTGCTTGACAAAGGAGCCACAATTGCTGGGATAAGTTTAAAAACACTATAGTTCTTATGCATAAATATAAAGCCTTTTAATTTTGAATGGAACTAATACAATTGAGTAGACATGTTATGTGGCAGTTATAAATTGCACACAGATATGTACATTAGAACTCACATCAAATACATAAATAGCACAAAATGTTTGTGGGATGACTTGTAATAATACCATAATGCTATAAGTAACCAGTTGTGAAGTGACTACATCTATCACACTGACACCTGCAGGTGAACAACAAGTGGCCATGGGTGGGGCTGGAATAAGATTAACTCACATACCTGCCACAAGTGTACGATCATATAATCCAGCCTTCCTATCTGTGATAAGATTTGTAGCTGTCAAAGTTATGGCCATAAATATCGTCATTCTGTATACAACAAGGCACTCATTACTATTGTATATGTACAAATTTTTGAGGTACATAATTTTTGTAGATTGAAGGATTTTCCCGGTTTTATGTGGATCACTCTGAGGTTAGCATAGAACTATCACTCTGATAATTGTTAATTTTCCAGGGTGAAAATTTTATGAACAGCCAAACAATTGCAAAATCCCACAAAAATTATATTCCTTAAATTTGTACATAATATATGGTATGTACTAGACCAAAAAAATCCCATGCATACTTACTCCACATTACTTTAGAAATACTTAGTAGCTAATACTGAATCAGAGCATTAAAAAGTACCAGTTATTTACAGTATCTACACAATACAACCTCTGTTATCAAACATACTGTTTGTGAGGACAACTAATATTTACATTCCCTTGGCTTTCAACAAATTTGCAGCCTTTTCTGCATGCTCACTAATGCCACAATGGTACAAAGCTAGTTATAAATTCAAGGGACCTTTGTAGAGTAATGTTTCAACACAGTATTGTATGACAGAGTACATTTCTGTACAAGTCAAATGGCAATATATGGTCAAGCGCCAATAGCACTCTATCAAATTTACATGTTGCATGCACTGTCAGTTACTACAAACAAAAGAAACCTTTGCTACACATGATAACAAACATGCAATGGATTATATTATAACTACACACCATACATACATTACATCACACAGCTTACGCTGCAATGAGCCCTGAACCAAAGTAGTCAGTATAGTCAAGATCAGGTCCTCCATACACATAGTTATTAATCTAATAAGTGCATGAGACATGTGCGATACAGTACTAAAATAAGTAGTCTACATCCTATAAACATACTTGTATTAATGGATTAAAATAGAACTCTGGAATTGAAGCGTTCCTCAGAAAATCCCTTCTCATCAGCTGGTGGTATAGTTATAATGAAGACATTTAATTGCTACTACATATATGACAATCAATACTCACCAAAATAGCATCATTGAGTGTATCATTGATTGTGTAGTACATTTGTGGAACTAGATAAACATAGTAGTTGACTCTATAATCTCAGATGAAATAGCTAGGATACTTAATTAAAAGTTTTCATACACAATTGTAGTACAAACTGGTGGTAGCTACTCAACATTTAGCTCCCAGTCATTTCACTATATGTGACCGGGCCTGCGAAAACTGGTCATGTGGGCACAAACTACACCTCGTTACACTACTGGTCATATCTCAGTACTGGAACAGAATATTTGCATCTTGTAATTTGCATCATAAAGCCAATTAAATGCTAACTAAAAGTGAAAAATTGCATTGCCATAGCATAATGGTACAAAACGTTATGAGTGGTGAAAGGTTGAAAAAGTAGGCAAAAATCATGTGCCCACATGCCCTATTTTTGCAGGCCCAGTCACATATATTAATTAAACTATAGTTATCCCACCACTATAAAGTTTCTCCCAACTTACTGGTCACATCCAGGATCAATTCAACAGCAGCTCCACTCACATCAGAAACAGGGCTACCATCTTCTATACTTTCACACACTATCACAAGCCTACATCACATTACATCACATTATCATTGCAATTGTGTCACTACATGTAACACTAACACACCTTTCTATGAAGTTCTTACTGTATTCTTTGGGAATGTTAAAGTACCCCCAGGCCTTTCCTTCCTCTATCTTCTCTATACCATCAGAAATATCACTTGCTAATTTCTACACATATGATACTTCATGCCACAATCAAGTGTTTCAGTGCACTCACAAGATCAATAGTATCACGATCAATGTGTGATAGGAATGATCTACCAAGATGATATGTTCCATTGAAGAAATCAGAATAGTAAGCTATATGTGATATTTAATGATGTTGTCAGTGCTCTGCTATGGTGTTCATACAAAGTGACATATCATTAGCTAAAGTACAGTACTGCAGACGTATGTAAGTATCACATTTTCCTGATGACTATAATCCTACAAGATTGCTTGGCAGTATTGATAGGGACATTTCAAGTTTTCAAACTAACTTAGAAAGCCTACAATGAGGTACTATAAATTTTAATATATTTAGAATTTTCCACTGACTGACTTACTAACTGACTGTTACTCAAACAATTTTTTTTCACAATTAGATGTTTGACAAGAGATGGGAGATACGTACTATTAACTTCCTCTGCTGATGGTACTGCAACCATGATGAGCAACGTATACCACATACAGTATGTCAGTGATGTATGCACAGTGGGTGTATGTACAGACATTTACAAAACACACAGCTTACGACTATCATAGTTGTTGTAGTAAATTTTAATGTCTCTGATGTCTTGTCCATATGTGAAACAGAACAAGGCAATATTTAAGGTTGACATGATGATTACACGGAAAAATAAACTGCAAGAAACAATTGTACAATCAAATAAAGTTTGCACTAAATGTGTCTTATAGTTATAGCTAATTCACTACTCCTAATACACATAACAACAGTAGTGCAATAAGTAGAGATCGCATTTTCTGCCAAAACAACAATCACATTGACAAATCAGCTTTAAAAAATTTATCAAGTAACAAGCTGCCTATCCCAGTTACAAATCGACCAATCAAACAAACTATTCTGTAGCTGATTATAGATATCAGAACTACAAATGGATTTCTAATTATATTTCTCATATGGCATGTGAGAGTCCTCCATTTTTTGGTTGCCACCTTTGATCTCACAACTTTTCCCCCTGTCTTTTAAAGACCACACTCTATTTACAGCTTGGCTGTTATACATGGCAGCGGCGGATCTAGAAATTTTCAGAGGGGTGTCAGATTCCACTCAGTTGATTTCAATCTAGCTGTAAGTTGAAGACAAAAAAAAAAAAAATGTCACACCTGCTGTTGTTGAATGCCAAAGTATGAAGTTTCGCCAGTAGAAAAAGTCCACTATGTATAACTCGTGGTGATTTTATCACCCACATGACAAGTCGTAAATAAATTAGGGGCGTGCGCCATTTTCCGAGGTGGTTTCAGCTGAAACCACTGCAGCCCCCCTGTATCCACCACTGCATGGATTTAATTAGCTACTACAAAAGACACAATAATACTTACCTTGGTTGACGTACAAATTTTAGACATTCTTTAAATGACAAGGCAATAACATTAGCTAATTTAGGAAGCTGTGGTATACCAAGGTCAATACCTGTCCATGAATAAAACATTTCTCAAATCAAACTTGAGGTGCATATCATCACTCACCAGAGAAATAAGAGGGGTACTTTACAGTTTCAATGTTGCTTAGCAATGGAGTGTGTTCTTTTGGCTCCTCATCACCTTGTTGCTATTGTTGCAATGAGAAGAAAAAACTTGGCTATATTTGTGGCTGTCACTGGCAAAATCAATCTATTGTTACTTATGTCTCAGGGGCAGTAGAGCATGTGCATGTGTGTGCGTATGTGCGTGCGTGTGTGTGCATGGGGGGAAGGTAACATATACATGATGCCATTCTAGGGGTAATGAGTCCCAATTGACTAACATAAGTGGGAGACTCTGGTCCCCCCATTTTCACCACCCATGTATACAAAATGCATGATGTTACATAGTGTAAATACAAACTTTCATGATTTGAAGCTTTTGCAACTCCACAAATTTTGTTTATCACCCACTTTAACAGGCATAATTTAATCACCACAAATAAATTTTGCAATTTTGTCCAGCTTACGAAAAACATTAAAGTTCATGTCATGTGAGCATTTCTGGATTTATAGTACTGTATTCAGAATATTTCAGAAGGCATATGGATGTATATATATATTAGAACAAGTTGGAGCTATGTAGCAGGGAGTTAAAATCTGAGTACAGGTCTTTAGCCTTCTCCAAAAAGTTGACTTGATTTGAATATGACCAGTGAAATTCTATAGTGCATCTAGGTGGAAAAACATATCTTGTGATAGGCTAAGAGCTTATGCAGTTTTGCAGAGCTGGTGTCATTTATTATCCTTACAATTGAAGCTCCCATTGAAGTGATCTTTTCCTTTTGAATATCTTGCTCCTCTGACATTTTCAAGAAAACCTCTTCCAAGGTCTGAAAAATATAATTTTTTACACAAACATCACCACATCATCAACTAACATACAGTCACACCATAAGTTGTAATAAGCCTTTCTGGTGGAGATTGTACTAGTAGTCTACCTGATCTCATCAGACCGACCTACATTAGGGTGTTACTGGTACCCAAATTATAGATGCACATATAATTGGAATTTACCATATTCGCTTGTCTGGCTTCCTCAATATAATGAGTAGTAATAATAATAGTAGTATCACTGAATGAAGTGATTTCTTGTAAGTGTATCCATATCCTGTAACACAGCATATCCCAGTTACTAGTTCCACTCAGTTGCAAAACACGCACTTTGCCCTCAATAAAGCATCCAGTCCAACAGTTGGTTCATCCAATATCAACAATGGTGGTTCATGGAGAAGAGCAATAGCTAGTGACACACGTCTCTTCTCACCACCACTGAAATGAGATGCACAAGGACATGCCTCCAAGCACTACACAAATGCTACATACCATACACACAGTACACTACACATCCACACTCAGTATACATGTATTCACACACTACATGCACAAGCACAGTTAATCTATGCTAACCTCAAGGTATTATATACAGCATTAGTTGTGGAGAGCTCAAGGAATTTTTTTAAACATTCTATCCGTTCCTTTATATGGTTTAACTTCATTTGATAGATAATTCCAAAGTAGTACATCAACTCTTTCATAGTGAGTTTTAATGCTAATTCTTCTTCCTATGATGCCATAATTGATAGAACACATCAACTTGAAATGATACCTGCTTACCTGAGGCATGTAACCTACTCCCTTTCCAGGTACACTGTGTCCCCTAGCACCAGGAGGTTTACCAAGGATGAGAATGTGACCAGATTGGATGGGTATGCGTCCCAGAACACACCGTAGCAATGTGGTCTTTCCACAACCACTAGGGCCAAGGAGACCATAACTAGAGGGAGACAAAAATCCATCACTTGCAACATAATCGTCAATATATGTACTACTGAAACGCACACAACAACTAACTTTCATCTAAATCTACGTACAAAATAATATATATATATGCATTTATTCTATATCTGTTAATTACGAAAGATTGAATTTGACTGGTTAATTTAGTCAACTACTTTGTGTTTACAATACAAAGTGTCTGCTCTATTAGAGAAATTCAATGGCACAATTTCGCATTTCACCATGAATTACGAAAGTGTGAACATCATTTCCATATCTAATGTTTTGAAGTGCAATTAGCTATTCACAGCTATAGGAGTAAGTTAACAGATGATACAGTGACTAAAAGGATCATAGTTGACATGGCTATACATAGAAATTTTAAAAATCATACCAAATTCATTCTGGTAATGATGTTGGTTAATGGTTTACATCCATATAAGGAGATGATGTTGACATACATGCAGTCCAAGCAAGCAGTCAAGCAAGAATCACAGCTAAGGATGTAGCCAGAAAATATGAGAAGGTAAGGGAGAGATGACTGCTTTATTAGAGTTAATTTAATTTGTAAATGTGACTGCTCTATTAGAATATTTCAAACTTTTGCTAGTTTTTTTTACCATTGTGGCTGCCTTGATTGCCTCAATGGTAGCTACATCTCTGAGACCGCTACTCGTACTCTCATCTGATAGGGGTATATGCAACTACGGCTTGCCCCAAATATCCTTGGAAACTATGGAGGTTATGGCCCAATTACATAGGATTTGGAGAACAATAATATAGGAATATAAAAACTGAGTTGAATGCAATTGATCTTTTGAATTCACAATAGTTTAAGTCTAATTTCTATAGCAACAGTTAATGGGCAGCTATCTGGATCAGGTACTCAGATTTGCTGGTGCCATGTGCAATTATCTTTCAAATGAAAGAGCAAGTACATGGAAGTACTTTATTGCTCAACAATAAAAGGTTGGTTATGGCATTAATAGAACATGTCCATGCCCAGGCAGGGACTACTTGTAATCATAAAATGGTTTGGCAGGTTCATTAGGTTGCACGAATTGTGGCCAGCTTAAAGAACGTCATGCACAAGGCAAAACAGCTATGAGAGCTGTGTGTGGGTGGGCAAGGGACTGTTAATGTTCAGTAAACTCTGTGAGCTTTGCTGCAGAACTTTAAAACAATGGTGAGGTCTCCCAGTTGGGATGCAAGTGTACTGGTGACCATGACAGGACTACTTACACACCACCAAGCATAAACCTCATATGTACAGGGTATCAAACCAGTTACATGGGTACCAAACTAATATCTGCCAAATCTTCCAAACTTTTCTCTCAACAAAATCCTACTATGTTAAAGTTTGCCCGTACCTCCTCCCCCAACTATTAATGTCCTATTGCAAATCATTTAACATCTCAAGCGCAATTGATACAGAGTGAACAGCTTTTGAATGATTCTGGGCAAACTGCCATTATATAATTTCTCCATGTAGGTCCACCCAACACAAATGATTCTGCCCCACTATATAATAGCTGTCCTATCAGAGCACGGATATTTCAAACTCCTTATACACATACTTAGAGAAAAATAAATCATTCCTTTTAATGGATGAGCACATGCACGTATGGTATGTGATACAATCTCAATCCATTGCACTAGCTACTGTCAAAGAAACAGTACAACCACAACAGAAGACATTAGCCATTGAATGGGAGAAACAAGATAGATTTCTATTACTAGTACTTTAGAGTGACCAGCACTGAAGGCCTTATGGCGAGCGGTTGCTCGCCGTTGAAGGAGTGTGTTCGATGACAGGACACTGAACCACTTAAGTATGTCTTGAGCACAACTGATAAAAGCACAAGGGTACAACATATTTATACAGAACAAGTTACTAAGCAACACAATACCAAAATGACCTAAAGTGATGTGTACACTGAGTTCATGTAATGACGTTAGTTTTTTGTTGTTGTTTTTTTGTAATGACGTTAGTTGGCTTCCTGCTTGGATGGCTTCTTGATCCATAGCAGGCTTCTGTAGTTAAGCAGTTGCTAAGCTTCCAGATGGTGCTGCTACAGCCTTGACAGTAATTTGTGCTGCAGCTTATAGTGAAGTGCAGATAATAAAGGTAAAACAGAAAGTAGGCCACAGAAAGGAAAAAAATATGGTTAAAGAAAGCAAAGCAAGTTACATTACATTGTTTTCAATGAATAAGCAGTAGCTACACAACCTGGCAATACTATTATGGTTTGTTACATATAAATAATTACAAGGTTGCTGGCTTTATTCATTTTCAGTAAGCAACCGAGTTATATTATGGAAATAAGTTTATGGCTACTGTGGAGACCGCAAAACCATGCATGTTTTCCAATGGCGCCAATGTATCTTTTTCTATGCATGTTACTCAGGCATAATGCGATTTATGACAGTCACATGTTGGTAGTTCATGCAGCCATATGAATAATTACTTACAAATGACATCATCTGTATGTGTAATCTATAAACAGGGAAGGACAAGTAAGGAATCCTACCAGAAACAATAATAGTACAAAGAAAACATTAATGCTACAAGGCCAGAAATCATTTTAAAACATCATTACTAAGTGCATGCCTCACAATAGTGGTCCCATTAACAAAGACCAATTAATGGAGTGGTTCTAGAAGCTTCCAAAATACCATATCACCAATACGGGATTAGAAGCTATTTCAAACTCCTTAGCCAATCACTTAATGGCAACAAGTTTAGCCCCAGATTCAGTGACTGAAGAAAACTATGATATAGCTACCTGGATAGCCCACACAGTTTAAGTGTGGACAAATACGCAAAAAAATTCCCCTTTCATTAATGGCAAGAGTCCATAATAGAAAATAGAGTGTCCAACTCGGTATTGATCCATGAAAAATGAGCCAGTAAGTACATAGTGGTAATTGTCCTGTGTGACCATAATAAGAAATCTGACAGAAGCCCTTTCAACACTTTGACATCCCTTCATAGCAATAGCAAATTTAAAAGTCACACTCAATCAATCAAGGTTGAAATTAACTTGAGGTAACTAGACAGCCATACAAGAAGCCACAAAGTGTGCTTGTGTATTTTTGCCCCATTGAAAATGGGCTTTTAAAACATGCTATAGCTTCTTGGATGGTTATCCAAGTCTTCAGTAAATAGTAAATAAGGTATATTGCTATGGTTATCATTTTGTTGGCTTGCACACACAACAAGCATACAATGCAGTCTAACTTTAAAGGGAAAGCATGCTTACATTCCATCAAACAGTGCTGTATTTTCCACACAAAGCGTGGTTTAATTTTTTTTGCAGCATCTGACTGAAGAAAAGCCATCACCAGCTACTCTATGGTAATGAAGCTCAAACTGCAGGTGTAATGTTGAGCTGGCTAATGTGACAATGGACCATATATTGATTGCATCTACAATGCATACCTTCATTTTTGTCATTAGCTTCATTGTAAACAACATCCGTTTATTGCGTTTGACGGTGTGAAAATGTTCTGACCATTCCAGTCATTGCCAAATACACTACTGTGGTTCCTTATGGTCACAACATCTGTTACCTACACCACTGCTGATGGCCATGCCAGAACATCATGACTTTGCTACTATAGGATCTCACTCACTATGTTATCAATACAAACCTCTGTAGGTGACCCAACTATGTTTCCAAGCACTACATGTCCTGATTATGGTGTAGCCACCATTCACCACACTTGTGATTGCAATGTCATGACAATTCACCAACACTCTTCCATGTGGTGACTAGACTTGAGAATCACATCTCACAGGTTGTCATTACAGCTCCTCACATTTAACATCATCATCACTGAAATCAATACCCAGCTACGTCATCATCTTCACACAACCCACCATCACCAACTCACAATAAGTCATTGGTCATTTTCATGTTATATATTGTAAACTGCAACTTTTGCCAGGTGTCTTACATTACTATCTTGCACATGCATGCTGGCCCTCTTTATGAACTATAGGACCATTCACTTATGTACACTTGAAGAACCAGCATCTCCAATACCACTCCTAAGTAGCAAACCATCCAACACTGACTATCATGGCCATCACAGCAAAGTCACTGCCACCCCATTTGTATACAACCTCTACCTCCAGACATCAGCAGCTATAATATGCAAGTCATCATGCAGCACCACTACTTCACTACCACGCTGATCGTGCTACAAAGATGTCCTTCCCAGTTTACGTCATTCATCTACGCTACTTACTAAGAATATCATGGCTATATACAGAAAAGTCACTGTACTGAAGCCCATATAACTGCTACATGTTGTCATTTGTTTTGTTGTAAACAATTGCAGTTGTATAAATTGTTAGCATGTTCAATTCCATATTTTTACTTGATAATGGACATATTTAGTACTGTGTAACATCAAGCACCACAAACACCTTTGTTTTGTAATCTGTTAATCATGTTATGCACAATTTCTCATACTACATGGATTCATAATAAGTACACAAACTATAACATTTTAAAAACATTAATAGATTAAAATACAAGAATAACAAAAGAAACTATAGTCAAACAAGTCAGCATGTTAAACCATTCTAAAACTATGATGGAGCATGTTTTAATTAAGCTTTTCTACTGTTATCTAATGATATAAGTATGTGACAAAACCAATCCAAATCAAACATCAGGTAAAATCAAACTAACACCACTAGTGGATAGCTACACTACTAGTCTATTGGTTTTGATCCTCAGCATTACTCAAACTACTGGAGGCTGGTTTTAACAGTCATTTTTCTGGGCAGTGTAGCAAGCTTGAATACTGGTTTCTGGTTTTGTGAAGGACCTTGCTTAATGAGAATCAGTGGTGCACAGGTGGATGGACTCATATAGTTGGACAAAGTGTGTGGTTTTACATCATATCAGCCACTAAGGAGCCTGTAATCTTGTGTCTGTACTTCAGTTGTGGTATACCTCCATTTTGAAGTCTAATCTCTTGACCACCACTCCGCCCCCACATCCCACCCCTTTGCAAGCACTACTTTACTCATCCAACTGCTCAGATTTTCTATCTTATTTGGTGGGTAACTCTACAAGCAGCTACAAGTACTGGAAGGCAGTGGTCCGAAAGTTAATAAATTGTTACATCTCTTGAGCAAACTTCACATGCACGCTCACTTCCCTAGGCAAGTTATAAAAGCTTAAAACCGTTTGTCTCAAAACTTCTAATGTGCAACTTGATTGGGTTTCTAAAATCCAGTCACATATGTATCATCATCAGACAGGGAATGTACCATATCCATTGAATCCAAATAAAGATCTGTGTGATAATTCCAAGTGATAGGTTTTAAATGGGTTTGACGTGCCATTTTTAGTTTTGAGGCAGTTATATAATTCCTTGTGGTTGTATAGTGGTAATTTTTCAAGCCTTTCTGATATATGTATCACAAGGTATGTATCATATCCATTGAGATTGAATAGAGATCTCTGTGTGATGATTAGGGTTTGACATACTCCATTGTACTTATAGAACAGTTTAATATACTGATTTGATTGACTCTTGGTTCACTTTTTTTCAGTGATCCGTAACTCTTTCCCATATTTGTGAGGCAATACTATAGTAAGTGTAGTGTTTACATAGATGCAGTGGCAGATCCAGGGAGGTTCCAAGGATTTCATGGAACCCTCCTTTTTGTGACGGGTCTTCAATTCATTGTACCTACATGCAACCAAATCAGTTTATTACTCAAGGCTTACAGTATACCATTCAGTGGTACAAATTAAAGCACTCAGTTCACCTCAAGGGGTCTACAGCAAGCTGTAAATCTCATAGGCAATGCTGAAAATCAGTACATAAATCTTTGCAAATCTTCATATAAAAAGTGGCATAAATTTCTTGTGAATTTTGTTACACTACACCATGATTACATCACGTTCTTGAAGGTGATACCATGCTAGCATTACATGTGAAGAATTTGCACATCACTTACTCTTACTCCATATTCAGTTGCAGTTGTTTATATATTATAGAGTAAATTGAGAAAATGCAATAAGTGATACAGTAAGAAGTCTCCAATTCCTGCAACACAGTTTGTCACAAGACTTTTAAAAGGGGGTCCCACTCTGGAACAGTTAATATACTAGTAGAAATATTTCATAGTAAATGATAACGCTCCAGCAATGTTTCGTTGTTATTTAGAAATTTGGTTTTAACATCAAAACAATAATTATTTCTAGAGGCACTTACTGCATAAAGGGGTGCTAATCATCAATGGCTACATTCAGCTACCAATGGTACAAAAACCCTTGATGCAACTGCCCAACACTTTGTAAGGCTTTTATAACCAAGAAACAAATGCTACATTATGCATACTTCTTGTATGTGACAAAGGGAGTGATGTTAATTTCAGGCACCATGTTTTATTGTGTAATCACATGTAGTAGTATGTCACAGGGCTATGACATGTGACCAACCTCCTCTGGTACGTATCATTGAATCTATCACTTTGGAGAAGCTCTTGTAACTGGCCTACTTTCTATGATTCGCATTTTCTACTCATAGCTACCTGCAATACATTCATTAACTATCGTGATGTATGAAAACATCACGTTTTATAGTTGGTCATAATATAAGTGGATATCAATATCTCCTTCAAAGACATTTATGGATGTTTAACAAATTAAAAGCTAAGAACTCAAATCATGACCACCGGTCTGGGATTCACATTTTAGTTACATGTTTCTGTATCCACAGGCTTTAAGCCTTCTCACAGGTCACTAGTGGAATAGTATTTACTGAATAGGTAGTTAAGATATAGCTATGATTTCTTGACATTAAATTCGTCAAAGCTGATGAAGTGTGGATTTGTCAACTCTCCTTCTTCAAAATTCCCTGTCGTACGGTAGCCAGCCATATACTTACAAATCTTAACAAAAATAATGTTTATAGCTGAATCTGTCTCAATAAATCTTTATAAAACAAATACACAAAAAAAAATTGGAATTTTCAGCTAACCATAGCACATTGATAAAAAGTACTGAAACAAGTTGGAGTAGTCCATGATATTAAATCAGAGTAAAACAATAAGAAGTACGTGTTATATCCCTACATGCACAGTAGGGATATAACACTTCTTATTGTTCTACTGTGATTTAATATCATGGACTACTCCAACTTGTTTCAGTACTTTTTATCAATGTGCTATGGTTAGCTGAAAATTCCAATTTTTTTTTGTGTATTTGTTTTATAAAGATTTATTGAGACAGATTCAGCTATAAACATTATTTTTGTTAAGATTTGTAAGCATATGGCTGGCTACCATGATATTAAATCAGAGTAAAACAATAAGAAGTACGTGTTATATCCCTACATGCACAGTAGGGATATAACACTTCTTATTGTTCTACTGTGATTTAATATCATGGACTACTCCAACTTGTTTCAGTACTTTTTATCAATGTGCTGTGGTCCCTATTTTAGTTGAAAATTCCGAATTTTTTGTGTGCTTGTTTGTTGACTTTTTTGTAAATAATATTATGACCGGTGAACCCCTGTATACTGCATCTGAAATAGTGCTGCGCACCCCAGCTATGTTAATCATCGTCTGCAAAGTGAAGTATCCATTACACTTCATTGTCAGCTATGTTCAACCCATTACACAGCATTTTGAATCAATAACTGTTCGAAAAGCACCTCTGCAATCCCCGCATACCGAAAGAAATGGTGCCTCGCGCCCCAGTTACACCTATATTGATTATCATCTGGATGAAAAGTGAAGTATCCACTATGCTTCATTGTTGGCTATGTTCAACCCATTACACAGCAGTACGAATCAAGAACTGTTCGAAAAGCATCTCTGCTAACAAAATAGCCACATAAAAAATACGGACAATTTCAGGGAAGACATCATGTGCTACCACCAAATCAACAGTTTTTGCTGTCTGCGAAGATGAATGGGACACAAAGGAGGACACTGGTAAAAGTCCATGAAGAATGCATTGTATGTACTGTGGTATTCCAAAAGGCACCTCTCAGGCCAAATCAACGTTGAACAGTTTAAAAACCAAGTCCGTAGCCTTAACCGTTATCGAGTTGCGCTTGTCTGAAGGCATCAATCAGTCAGGCAGTCAGCAGAAATTCCGTTAAATAATTTAAAAAAAATTCTGTAGCAACTTGTTGAAAGTATTTCAGGTCAATCTGAAAGCTTGTTTGGGCTTAGTTTTACCTAACCAACACCGCTTCATTGTCGTCAGGGGAAATTGAGGCCATTTTTGGGTGATGTTACTCCTTTGTGGTCCTTACTATACAGTACTATTGTACTGTATGATGAAATCTCCGTAAATCTTTTATCCCATTGCACTCAGTGATTGGCCCGGATCCCAGGACCAATCACTGAGTGCAATGCCATCAATCAAAAAAATCTGTGAATTTCTTAATGCCTAATACTACTGGGAAATTTGGCATTGAAAATCCAATGAAATTTTCAAAGAAACCTATGAAAAGTCAAAATTTCATAGGTATCCCCAATGAATTTTTATTTTCATAGGACAAATCAATGAATATTCAATGAAAATAACTAATGAAAATCCTATGAAAAAAAATTTCCTGGAGTAGTATTCATTGGTAAAGTTTCAATGGATTTTCATAGGTTTAGTATGTGAAAATGTAATGAAAATTCTTGGCCACCTATTGAAATTTTGACCTTTCAAAGGGTTTTCAACATTTTCAGAGGGTTTTCAAAATTGCTTTCATTGGGTTTTCACTCGGGTTTTCATGAGAACTTTTCCAGTAGTGATATTTCCGGATATTTTCGCCATAAATAATAACTTATTAATGGCGAAAATTAGCTATTATTAATATTATTATTAATAAATAAACAATAATAATAATAACTTAGTATAACAGTCATCAAGCGCAAGACTGATTGTTGGTGGCTTCTTTAGTAAAACGGAATTTTCACTGAGTACTGCCAACTTTCAAATATCCGGCATCGATGATTTTCTGAGTGATTGACCCCCCGCCACAGTGGTGGATAGATACAGGCACATGAAAGGCTGAAGTACTTACTACTGAGTAGCTAAAATCTTACATTGATCCGTTCTGTACTTCCATGTTGAGCGAACGCAACACATGATACGCACTGCGTCCTGTTCCATAGAACTTGTGTAAGGCTTTTACTTGTAGCGCCGCCAGTGAGCCGCTAGACTGAGGATCTCTGCCGAGGTTCTCTGATGTATCAGCCATGGCGTGCGTATATGAAGGATCGAGCTACCGGTATATATATTGTAGTAGCATTGCTATAGTCTTCGTACACGAAACCACCTAGCTGCTACCGCATAGCTGCGGTTAGCTACATGCCGACTAACGTGACAATCACTAGTCACAGTAGTCATCATGGGTGTATCCATTCACTGGACTGGATTCACTGGATTCGACTACTCTGGACTCACTTGACTCACATAAAATTTGCTCAAACACATTTTCCGACCAAACTGAACACGCCAGTAGTGACTTTTTCAGCCACTAAAAGTGTGATTACATAGAGCCTAGTATACCACACATGGGACTAGGGTTCCGGCTATATATAGCTATGTCTTGCGGCATATTTTAAAACAAAAAAAGAGGCACATACTGTAGTCTATAAAATGTGACACCACGAGTGCTGAAGATCGTAAGATACCTGGTCCTACAGCCTAGCTGTCACATTTAGATGTTAATATCTGATTACTAGAAGTATGTTTGAAAAAGGTACTATATAGTTTTGGTGATCAATTGAACTCTTGTTATACTCACTGTTACAGTGTATTATATGTGATGTTATAGATGTAAAATGGTGTGCTATTTTACAAAAGAATGCTAGAGAAGACAGTCATGCATTAGCAGCGTTAACAGTGCACAGTGCTTGAAACATTGCTAGCAGTAGGCAAATTATATTTGATAACGAGGCTCACTAAGGTTTTAGTGCAGTTTCTGTGATCATTGTACAAGTTTTATGTCTCATATGTGATGGTGTCAGTTTCTAAGAAGACACTTTTTTTTAGTTAAGTCTACATGGTGATAGCTAAAAGGCAGGAAAACAATAAGATAAACTTGAGTCCAGTAGTCCAGTCCAGTGAATTGATATACATGCAGTCATCATGCCATCCGGCTGGGTGAGCCTGCCGGGAGTGTATAAACAGTGGAATGGACTACTGGAATGGTGGAATACTGGAACGGTGGAATGGAAATTTTTAAAGTTCAATGTTATTTTTTACATCCGAATAAGTACAACTCCTCCCCTTAAGTATGCAAATAAATAGGATTCCCCATTGAAGTCAGCTCATTTAGCAAACTTCAATTTCCTCACCACAACACTTGTATGACTTAGCTAGAACTCAATACTTTATTACTTGTCTGAACTATCTTTCATAATGAAGGTTCAGTTCTGTGTGCAATGTGGCACTGCCACAGCCTGCAAGATAGTCCCGGCCCGTTTCGCTTTACTCAAAGATTTTTGCTTTTACTTCTAGGTTAGTGGTAGAAACCTCGTACAGGCTCTGCCTTCTGTGTTCACCAGAGCCTAACTGGTAAAGTTGATAATAAATAAATGAATACTGACTTCATTATACAGTGAATGCACTTTTACAATGCATACAGTAATCAGCTAGCTAGCTAACTTTTTATCATTTGGGAACAAGGATTAAGTCAGGAATCTTCTTGGTATTCTCAATAAACTGCTATTGTGCATGCTCATAACTGTACATTACATTGGTAAACTTTGTCTATGGTGAGGTGAATTATGCTAAAAGAGCTGACTTCAAGGGGAATCCTATTTATTTGCTTACGTAAGGGGAGGTGTTGTACTTATTTGGGTGTAAAAACTGATAATGAACTTTTAAAAATCCATTCCACCATTCCAGTAATCCATTCCACTGTTTATACACTTCCAAGCCCACCGGATGGGCACACTAGACACCGCTAATTAATTGTGGCATTGCTGTAGCTGTGTGGTTATGATCAATTTAGACAATTTATTGTCAACTAAGTGACTATATCAAAATAATGAAAACACAGCAACAGCACATCTATATGACGAAATACAATTTTACATATACTATTTGCATAACTATGTGAATGGTTCAAATACACTAAATGGAACATTATGTATCATGTGTAAAAACAGGAACTTATAAGCCCCTTCAGCGCTATAAGCTCCTGTTAAAAATCACACTGCATTGAAAAGTTTTAGCTACCAAAACAATTATAGCTAGTTACAAATCACTTTCTTGGAATTTCCATGTTAATTTCGGCAATAAAGCAAATATTTTCTGAGCATTCTACAACATAACTTGTGACAGTGTCCATTAAGTGTGAGGTAAAGATGCTATCTTACCATTAGTGTGACCAATGTTGGAGTATACTTGTGTAGCTATAGTTTAGTCACCCTGTACTCTGAGTAACTTTAGAAAAGGTGCAAAGAAAAGCAGCAAGGTTCGTGTGTAATGATTTCTCTAGTGTCACTCACATGTTAAACAATATGCACTGCATGGTCAGCACTTAAAGCTAGAAGGGACAACTTATGACTGACAATGATGTACAAAATTATTTAAAATCTTGTTTAAGTTGAAACAGGGAGCTCTCTCATCAGGAATAATTTACCAGAGGCAACACAAATAGATTCAAGCAACCATTTACAAGAGTCATTCAAATATTCCTTTTATATCCAGACACAATTAAATTGTGGAAACAGATAGCTGCATAATTAACTGCACAATACTGCACAATTTTAACCTTGTATGCTAGCTCTAGACCAACCAAAGTAAAAGTAATACAGTGGTCTAAGTCAGTCACTTTCAGGAAGGCAGGTGGTGGGTTGGTTAGCTGCTGGTATAAAATATCTTTTCATTTGGGGAAATGTCAGGAGATGGCTTTTCTATGCAGGTGGTTGCTAAGACAGGTTTCACTGTAGCAGCATCTTTTCACTCTACATACACCTGTAGCTACTCAGCTTATAGCTACAAGTACCACCATGCATGTACTGTGTCATCCTATTTCTGGATGGAGCCTAGTGTACATTGACACATTCTATAGTTATCTGTAGCCATAGATTTCAAATGTAGGCTGGGCCATATATTGTTTACTAAACTAGCTATATATATGTTGTATAGATGTGTCAAATTTGTCTACTGGAATCTTAAGCTAATCTTATATGATTAGAGATTGTGTGGTCAATCAAAGCGAGCCTAGTCAGTATACTCTTTACGCTTGTGCTAGAACAATGAGAAGATGCACGCATGCATGTCACACATGAATTTTTTTTGTTTAAATTCATGACGTTCAGCACATTGGCTATATACAATATATAAGAATTCAACTGCTGATGCACTTGTATGCTACAAAATACAGAGTCAAAAGTAAACCACTTTGACCTCAGTGCTGTATGTGGACATGCAATACATATACATGCAGAATGTTTCATAGCTAATGACTTATATATCAAACTCATAATATGAAGCTATAGCAAGCTACATAACTGACTTCTGCAATTACCCATGTATATATGGAATGAAGTGCTCAAATATTATTATTATTATTTGTAACATGCCCTATCTGCGTGCTTCAACCACCTTGACATTCTTGATTCATTTTGCAAACAGTGCATGGACTAATTCTGCACACAACCACTTCTCCAAGAAAGCTATTTACTGTGGTCATATATGCATGAGCATGCACCAATAGCTATAAGAAAATTATCTAAGTTCTTATACTGAATTCCTTGGCAGATATAGAAGACTTTTTCAGAAATCTATTGCTTCATTCATTCTGCCACATGGAGTGTCTTAGAGGTATGAACAGAAATCTCTAGACTGCACCTTATGCTTTTATTCTTTAAAATAACGAATTGTGTGTTTCTAAAAGAAAAGGAACTACATACTACAGGTACATATTGCTAACATGTGTCCAAAATAAATGTACAAAAGTACTGTGATATTTTTAGTTTGTCTTTTTATGATCTTCTAAACCATTCATCCATTCAATATATTTACTAAGCTTTTCCCTCAACTTCTTTTCATTCACTCCTAAACTTGCTAGACTTTTGCTGAATTTAGAATCATAACTAGCTTTGAGTTTAGTATAATCATGTGTGGTGCTTTGCTTTCTAACAGCATTAGACATCACATCATCTGGTATTGGGATATCACAAAATGAGTAAATACGTTGAAGAGTAGTACTCAAATTGTTCACATACATGGTGAATGGAATAACAAGCTTATTGTCTGCAGGCTCTTTGTAAAATGACATCTTTTGTTCACAAAAAGGAACTTGTGTACGTATCACATGATCACGAAGTACTTTCCATGTAGCAGGAGATAAGCCATATATTGTTTTGCCTGGTCCATCTTCAACACAAGCTTTCAGCAAATTAATATAACTAGGAATGCAATCTAATGGATTTCTTACCACAGCAAAAAATTTTCCTTTGGGGTATTGTTGCTCAAGGGTGCTGGCGTTTACTACAAAGTGTCCTTTTAATAATACCCGCTGTTTAGGATTACCACGATAGTACATCACCTTCTTCATCATACAATCAGTGAATGGCACAAGCCTCTGAAAAAAATCCTCATGATGACAGTTGGGTTCATCTAATTTAGAAAATGAAAAACCCCAACAGAAGAAGGATGCATCCAAGTACAAGCTAATGACACCAAAATGCCAAAATCGTAATAAAAAATCCCAAGTATCAGGTTTCAGAATCACAGCTACATGACGTTTGAATGATTCTTGGCCAAAAATACTAAAATTGAATAAACGTTTGTCCAGTCCTAATTGTACTGCAATTGGCACAAATATCTTCCACACCCAAATGTAAGGGAACATTGTTTCAGCTACTGTAGGAGCAATAAAGTTCTCTTTGTCATCTTGCAAGTAATCAGACAGCTGAGTTGATCCAGTACGAGGTGCCGTCATCATAAACACTGGATCCTCAATTTTAACCTTGTGGTACGAAAAATATACCAGTTCATCTACATACCAACACACTCCATTGACTGGTACTTTGATTAGAGTATCCAAAAACAGCAAAAACAGCAACACTCTATTAGTCCAAGGAATGTTATCTTCTGGCTTACCATCAGTGAATACAGCCACAAAACATTTGTAGAATGTTGACCAAGCTGGTATTATTGGAGGTAATCCCCATATGAAGAGACCCAATATAAATAATGGTAGACAAGGTACAGATATGACAAGCCACAAAGGTGTGGTAATGCACTGTAACATAATTGGCAAAAGTGCTAAAAACAACTTTGGACGTTTGTGATCATCTTTAATGTCAACCTCTTCTATCAGATCATCCATAGCTGCCATGTGTGTCCTGTATAGGTATAGTATATCATATTAACGTTCTACAACCACTACAATAAGCATATACTATTATTATAACACCTTGTATGGGCTCGGCAACCATTGCGAGCTACAGCAGTTAATTGGCTGAACTATGATGTTTTCTGGAAGTGTAATAAAAGATCTGTCAGTGAATATATTGATCTGCAATCACATTATTTCACTGTCCCTTTTTATTGCTTTAATTATAAACACTTCATCTACAAGCTTATCCACTGCCCCCTTACATATAGCTTTAACTTATATGCAGGACTGAAATATTCAACTTTTTAGATATCAGTGCATATAATTATGCACATTACTAAGAATGAGAACGGTTGTGCAAATGTCAATCCAAGGAGTGACCAATGACATCAGAAAACAGTTGTTAGCAAGCTAGCTATTGAATCTTTTACAAGGATTTATTTGTCATTGTCAATTCATCATTGCTTACTAACTGCTCAGTTGCAATAGTTTTTCATGTGATACATGAGAGTGGTTATAAAATACAGAACATGTACTTTACAAGTGATTTAAATTCAATATATGCATGGATAACTAGCTAACAAAGATTACCCTGAAAAAACAAAAAGAAATGAAAGTTAAACCAATTAACCCAAGAGTTCATAATATTTGAAAGAGGGAAGTGTCTAACTGCCAGTATGGTCTGTACAAACATACTGCTACAAGCTCACTTTTGATTATTATTATATATACAGTACTATTATACTGTACTGTATGATACATCTCTAGCCTGACATCAAAAGTTCATAATATATAAGGGCCTCATTATCAACTCTTGCTGGCATGATTCTACTGATGACAAAGAACTGTTGATAGGTGATGATTGGCGTTGATAAGGTCAAGCCTTTCTTATCACTGAGGTGTTACTTGCAGCAGTGCCTTTGCTAAATGTACTCCTGTTATACACTAAGTCTCCCCCATACAAATATTATAAACTAATCAGCATGTCATACAATGGAGCATGTCAAATGCTTTAAAGCCTAACATTTGAATTATTCGTCATACACACATGTCACAGATCTCAATGAACGTGGTAGCTAACAGCTATATATGTGAGTGGTACAAGTAAAATCCAAATATTATTTCTTTTGAACAAATCTAAAAAAATGCACCTTAAAATTTTGCATTATTTTTTATTTATTTTTTATTTATTAATGCTTTACAGCACAAGTGCTGAAGGTCTGTAGGACACCTGGTCCTACAGCCTGCTCAAAGACTTTAGCTACTTAGACTTTAACTACTTAAGATGCGTTTGAAAAGTTGGAGAAAGGAGAAAAAAATCCATGACTTATGACGGATGTCGTCATCATTATTCACCATACACAAAATAATTCTGTTGATATGACATTCATCACAAACTAAATTATGTATATATATATATATATCTTAAATACAGCAGTAATACCTAGAAATTTTTGAAGAGGCACCAAATAATACATGCTGATGATCCTAGCTGAACTTGATTTAAGTCTTAGCTACTAATAAAATCAGCTAGGGTGCATGGTCATCAGTACTAGCAAGAGTTCATGAACTCTTGGTACTAGCTAGTCTTACTGACACCCTCAGTGAACCACAATGCAATGTACTAAGCAAAGAGATTCCCCGTATAAACCGCTATCTCGACCGCTATAGTTAATATACCGGGGCCGCATTAATAGCCTGGCGGAACAACTAGCTATAACCTAGCTTGCTTACTTCAGAGAACACGAGCACTTTAACTTTGAAACGATGAGCAGGTCACTCGATCGGCTGCTCTTTCCCCGGGGCGGGTATAGCTATAATATCACTGCTGAGTCAGGTTGACCTTAGAGTGCCGTCAGATTTTGTTGAACTGAAACGGCGTAGCTAGGTTGTAGGTGACCAAAACAACTCAGTGAACACCAATTTTCACATTCCTCACATGCAGCCTTATATAGCTACCTCAATGATTGCTGAATCGGCTGATTAGATAAGTTTACAGCTATTAAATAACTGTCCATGCATGAATTACCTATAGCAACAGCACCTACACTTTACAGAAGCCATTGTATAATATAGCTACTGAATAGTTTCGCCCACACAGAACAACTAGGTCATTTTGCTCAACCGAAAAATTACGTAATACAGGAAACTGGTTTGTCACGTGATCATACTCTAAGAGAGAAGTCATAGTAATATACTCTAATAGAACATCCAGTACAGATTACATAGCCACTAGTGTTCTCATTACACTGCTTGGTCTAAATCATTTACATTTTATGTTAATCAATTGATATCGATCATGCATATCATGTATTAGCAGTTACAATAAAAAGCAGCCTCCACATTCCATTTCAAAGCATATATTTTCAAAATTTTCCTAAAGGGAGCATGTCCCTAGACTAGCTTGACATGCTTAGCACATGCAGTTGAACATCACATCAAAGATATAATCTGTAACTTAAAACATCACATCAGATCAATGCTGAAAAAAAGTAGTGTGCATGACTATGACACCCGTTGCAGTCCACGATGGCCTGATCACTCAAAGTATCTCCAGAGTAGTCTTATTCAGTTTTTGTGTTGAGTGCAATTACACTAGTCTAATAATTGAAGCATGATATGCATATACTGTAGTATTGACTAAGCTGGATCATTACTTATGACATGTAGAAAATGCTCAGAGTCTTCTGAAACAATTTCTTCCATCCAACCAGAGTCAACCTGCAAATGCCATACCATGCACCCATGCTTGAAAGTGTGTGTGAATCAGTTGAGTCAGAAGCTAACCCTTTCAATTATTTCAATGTATAAACTTTGCCTCGGTAAATTTTTTCCTGGCTACGCCACTGACTTGTAATATATATATATATATATAACTTTGGTTGTAAATTGTTATTGTTTTATTTTATACATATAAGCTACTTTCAGGTATATTAACATAGGCAGAAATGGGTAATGCTGATTACTATACACAAACCAGCACTATCCTCACCGGAGGTGTGTATTATGTGGGTCCAGTTCTGAACCCTGGGACCAAGGACCTGAGAGATCCAACTTTTCTTGGAATTTTATATACTTCCCTGTGTTTACACATTCAAGTCATGGCATTTCATCTCAAGTGGTCAGACCACTTCTATATCATCATTAATTACCTCACATAATGTCTATGATTAAAAGCATCTATGAACAGTCTGGACTGGCTGTTCACTGGTTTCCCTATGAGTGCTCTATTATTATTATTTAACTGGAGATAGTTTGTGTAAACCTTTTCACTGCTGGTTATACAAGTAGTTTGAAAAAACTAGGCTTGTGAAGGCTAAAACATTTAACTTTTTCTTTTTATAAAGATCACCATGTGGCTGGAGGTGTGAAAATCAGCATCCATCAGAATGGCCTGTGCTAACTACACTTTTCAAAGTAGGCACTAAATGCTAGGCATCATGTGAAGCATTGCAATGAAGAGTTATAAGTGATCTGGCCATGCAAGATGGATGCTGGCATGCTGGAATGTGACTTGGAGGTACCAATAAATATCATGTTGTGAGGTATATTTGCAACAAAAGTTGGATCCCCACTAAGGAGTCAGTAAGGACCCAACTTTTCTTTTCTGAGTACTGCTTGTATTATGTACACCTACTATTGTTTTTTAAATTTATCATTAGCATTTATATTCCAGGAGGCGAGAAGTCTACAGGGTGTATGTGATTGCAGGCGATGTTGGTGTGCTCATTCAGCACTGCAAGCCCCTGCCCGTTTTACAGTAAAGAACCTTTGGTGATCTGCGAATGTCCAGATAGGGTCTTCATACCAAGCTTGTAGCATACTACAGCACCAGTACATTATTGTTCTTTACTTGTACAATACAGAGATATTAATTTGTGGAATGGTCTATATAATGGATGTGGGATTTTAGTTTGCAACACGCACTCGAATATGTTGAACAATATACATACAGTAATATTTACCACAGCAAGAATATTGTTCCAATACTACCTATATACTAACCCTCATCTTAGTTGCTAGTATCTCTCAATACCAAAATATTACAAACACAGAAGCATATAGGTAAAAATTTTGGACTAGTGTGTAGCTCCAACACCAAAACATAGATGGAACAAATACAGTTGTGTATGATATGCTGTGTACGCGGTCAGAATTTTATGCCCTAAGTATTAAGGTTACACATCTGGTGAATGTGCTGATACCACCACATTAATTTTGATGAAATTACATATCTCGTCACTTAATATAATTGTGTTGCAAGTCTTGCCTATTCTACACCTCTCATGTCTTTTTACAAAGTCTACTAGAGTCAGTGTAGTCTTCATTCCATGCTCATCTTTTCAAGCTTACTCCGCCTACCAATCAGCCCCTCACAGACCAAGGCCTGCAGTCCATAGTCTGGGATGGGCATCCACCAGTCTTTATCTGACCTGGCTGCTGCGTACTACAGTATAGCCTGACAGACCAAATCTTAGAATCAATTCTTTTCCAACAATTATACACTTCTATTGCCGACTTATGCTGACTTTGCACTGCTTTGGATGTAGCATATCAATGGATAAAATCTTAATATTTACAGGCAAGATCAAAGGTAAAACTCTGATCCAATAATTAAATTACCATACAGTGCAACAGGAAAATTTTGAGGGGATAAAAATTTGCTTATTGAAATTCAACAAGTTATAGCACAGTATAGACTCACTTTACAACATGCAACAGGTGTGAACAAGTAATAAATATCCACAACTCATTTTTACAAGTGCCAAACAAACTATAAACTACTTACAGTGTAGGCAATTAAAATGTATACACACTTATAAACTAATTGTGCTGTGTCTCAGTTCCCATAACCTCCAGCACAGACAACATGCAGTAGTTGCTTCGAACAGTAGATGCCTGTAAGGAATGTAAAAGAGGATGGCAATTGCTAAGAAGTTTTTACAATTGGGTAGGGACAGGAGCTTATAAGTGCCAAAGGTACAAAACTCCTGGTAGGGATCACAGGAAAACAGACCACGAAACAAGTTACAGACAATGAAATCAGCAAAATAAGCCATAACCTCACTTCTCACAAACCCACAAATCAACAATTATAGATAAAAATAGGACAAATAAGTAAGTCAATGATGCATGTATTGCAGCTGTGACAGTTGGCAAAAGCACATTTTAGACCTAAATAATGTCTAACAGTAAAGAAATTATGTATATCACTAAAACTTTTAGACAATAGACTAACTTCAGTGGATCTTGTACATGTCACTCCAACAATACAAGCATCTCTGTGCCACTAACACCAACAGCAATATATGAAGAGGAACATTCACTACTTGTGAAAGCAGGTACTGCTTCTCTAAATTAAAAATCACACAATACGTGGGTGATGTGTGAACCAGACCCTCCAGTAATTAACATGCCGAGCTGTTGGAAACTAATGATTAATGGTACACTGTCTAAGATAACTTGAAACACTCCTTGCAATGAGTAATGGATGTATGCTAACTACTAATTATGATTGGACTTCTACTGTTTACTTGGATAATTTTAGCACCACAAAATTTGTCAATCTTTTCGATGAGTTTTGTATCCTAGCTGAGATATGGCTATAAATACCACAAAACAATGATCAAACCATTAAGGAGCAAAAAGTGGATTTCTGCATATATAGGGATTTTAAAGATGCTTTTTTGGTATTTTCATAACACAACTGTTAATGCAATTATTTTGTCAAAGGTTGAATTATAATGATTCAGTCACCCTATTTTTCTAGTATTATTGTGCTAGCTATATTATGATACCTGTATCAGCTCAGCATAAACAAACAGTATATATAGTGTAGTACTATTTAATATGTGATATACCATACACACAGTATGTACATGTCATGCTCTATGATTAAATTTTATCATTCATTTCACTAACAGCTTATATATAAATCAGTTTCACATTAAAAACAATTTTCAGTGTATAGATGCATGGTGCTAGTTGTGTATGCATACAATTGCATACTTACCACAGTGGTAATTAAGGTCTGCCTTGAAATCAACTTTTAGATTCTCTTTGGAAGCTATAATTTAATAGAGGCATTGTGCCATTTGTTCTTATTGTTAACTTGTCTCTATGTTAAGGGATTAAATAATTTACTCAGTGGTCTGAAGCCTAATTTATTACCACTATATTGTTGCAATACCTTGAAAGTTGCTTGTGACTGAGAAACATGTTAGTAGAAACAAGCTCAACTGCAATCCCACCTTACTTATCTTGTTCCAGGTTGTGACTTATACAAGATGTGATTATTATACTTTTCAGGTTAGCAGTTCCATTCGTAATAAACAGAAGAATTTGAAGGACAGGGAGGTAGTGGCGGATCTAGATGGGTTTCTGGGGTTTCCACAGAAACCCCCTTCTCAGTGGCAGTCTAAATACATAAACATTGTTGTACTGACAATTTGTCATAGCAAACAACTATATACTACTGTATTTCAGTAGCATGCATGCAGTTGCACTTCTCTAACACCATTTATAGCTATTATACCTTCAGCAACACTTCACGTTTCATCTCCCACTGCATTAAAAACGATCGAGATACTCTAATAGAGCAGTCATGTAACTACTCTAATAGAGCAATCAAAGCTACAGCTTGTAGTCACCATATTTGCCCTATACTTAGCTATAGTATTTACAGTTTAAAGCATTGAATTTATTGTAATTGGTAACTAAAAATAGCCTAAAATCCGATCACAGCACTTCTAAAATCTCAAAATGTTCCAGAGAAATGTCATCAGCTACACTAACTTTCAGAAACCCCCTTTTAAAAATTCTAGATACGCCACTGGGAGGACCAGAGCTAAATTTGCTGCAAAATGGAAGGAATTCCCTCCCTTCATTTTCTTAACAAGAAATTCTTATAGCACTTTTTAGAACTGGAAACAACAGTTACTACAATTTGTTGCTAGACGATAAAAACAATATTATTTTTGCACTTTTTATAACTCTGATTTCCTACAAAGCTGATTAATTTAACTGCAATATTAGAGCATCTAAGTAACATTATCATAATAATACTGTTACTGCTCCCACTATGGTGTAAACTTTTACACATCTTTACACTAGTGTGAGCATATAGTTGGAAACATATATTATATAGTTGCATTATTTTCTACTTGAATCGAGCACAAAAGAATACTAGTTCATGAAATATTATAGTATATATAGCTATACTTTTCCCACTAGTAGAAACTTTAATGACAGCTTTCCATTAGCAAGTAATGAAGTCATATCTATATAGCTATATATAAAACAAAGGTTCTCCTTGGTGGCACAGTAATCACCTATCATTACTGTCACCTGTGTTATTTACCCAAACCATGGAATCAATATTATAAACTTCATGCAAGTGTCTATGTATTATATAAATGCACTGTAACTGTCCACTTATCCTTGCATTGATTGTGTCCATTCTTATGGGTATCAGTGAGGTACATTTATAATCAGGTGACAATTATCTGCACATCCAAAGATGCATGTATTCATTAGTTGGAGCAGCTGCTCAGCATGCGTTAGCATTCTGAGTATATACACTAGTCACTATAGCATTGCATGTAATAACCACGTGGTAAGATATTAACCTATTATACGGTATGTAGGGTAATAATCAGGTAACTAACAAGTATTTACCTAGATGTTTCACAGTTAATTATATTCATTAAAATTAGCATTAATATTTTGATAAGTATACAACAACTGACAATTATTTACAGAGGTATTACATCATTATTTGGAGCTTGTATGCCAGTCAACACTACAACATTTTCACTTAACAAGGATCCTAAATTTAATAGTAAATGTAAATAAACATACACAAGTTAATCTGTCTTTTTATAATCTTCAACACTTTTAATCCACTCAATATATTCACGGAGCCTTTCCCTCAACTTCTTTTCATTCACTCCCAAATTTACTAGACTCTTGTTGAATTTAGGATCATAGTTGGCTCTGCGTCTGGTATAATCATGTGTGGTGTGTTGTATTCTAACAGCATTAGACATCACATCATCTGGTATTGGAATATCACAAAATGAGTAAATACGTTGAAGAGTAGCACTCAAATTGTTCACATACATGGTGAATGGAATAACAAACTTGTTATCTGCAGGCTCTTTGTAAAATAACATTTCTTGCTCACAGTAAGGAATTTGTGTACATATTACATAATCACGAATGACTCTCCATGTAGCAGGGAACAAGCCATACTGAGTATTGCCAGGCCCATCTTCAGCAACAGCTTTAACCATATTGATGCAACTACAAAAACGATCCACTGGATTTCGTACTACAGCAAAAAATTTACTTTTAGGATATTGGTGTTCAAGGATCTTAGCATTTAACAAAAAATGTCCTTTAATTAATATTCGCTGTTTGGGTTTACCACGATAGTACATCACTTTCTTCATCATACAGTTAGTGAAATGCACAAAACTCTGAAAAAATTCTCCATTATGATATTTTGGATTATCTGATTTGATAAATGAAAATCCCCAGCACATGAATGGTGAACCCAAGTACAAACTAAAAACACCAAAATGCCAAAACCGTGCTAAACTATCCCAAGTATCAGTTTTCAATATTACAGAATGATGACGCTTAATTGACTCTGGACCAAAAACACTGAAATTATGTAAACGTTTGTCCAGTCCTAATTGTAATGCAATTGGTGCAAATATCTTCCACACCCAAATGTAAGGGAACATTGCTTCAGCTACTGTGGGAGCAATAAAGTTCTCTTTATCATCTTGTAAGTAATTACAAAGCTGAGTAGAACCACTGCGATGTGCTGTAATCATGAACACTGGCTCCTCAATGTTAACTTTGTGGTATGAAGAATATAAAAATTCATCTATGTACCAACACAACCCATTAATGGGTACTTTAATCAGGACATCAAAAAACAGCAAAAACAGTAACACCCAATTAGTCCAAGGTATGTTATCTTTTGGCTCCCCCTCAGTAAACACAGCCATAAAAAACTTACAGAATGTTGACCAAGCTGGTATTATTGGAGGTAGTCCCCATATGAAGAGACCCAATACAAATAATGGTAGACAAGGTACAGATATGGCAAGCCACAAAAGTGTGGTAACGCACTGAAACAAAATAGCCATTAGTGCAGAAATCAACTTTGGTTGCTGATGGTCATCAGTGATGTCAACCTCTTCTATTAAATCATCCATAGCAGTGTGTCCTGTGTGAATAAGATTCCAGTAATGAACATTAAATGGCTACACACTAGCTATAATGAAGAGTTCATAATAATGGGAATGTATATCTATCTGCCACTATGTCAGTAAGTTTGACATGTAACATTGCTGTGATGTGTTACTTGTCACAATGCTTGGTGAATATATTTCAGTTTAATATAAAGTACACGACCGTCATAACATAAAGATCAACTGTTTAATACAGTGGACTGTCTGTTATCCAAACACTTTTGTTCCTAGGTTAGACAAAAGTGTTCAAAATAGTGAATTTGTTCAAAAAACTAATGCACAATACACAGAGTTCCTTTCAATTACTCTAATGGAATGCACAAAAACAACAAAATACTAGTCACTTATGGCATTCAGATAATCGAGATGTTTGGATAACTGGAAAACAAGATAGTACAGTGGCACAACGAAAAAATTGTGCACTTTTTCATAAAAGCATGAAACTTTCCACATAAGTATGTATAGTCAGGTGGCTTAGTGGAATTATTGTTACAGGGCAGATAAAAGCACCAATTCTTTTGTACAGCTAGTTTATGATGTACTTGTTAACATTAGCCTAGGAACCCACTGCAATTTTTTTGTTTACTCCGAGAATAACAAGATGGCCGCCATTATTAGACAGAAAAACGTTTTTTTCACTGTTGGAGTTTGAAAAAAACAAATATACTAAATTACTGACATTAGAATACTATAATAGATGTAACAATAGGTTAATAAGATACATATATAATTGTCACAATGGTACAAAATAACAAAAATAAATGCTAGCATGTAGTTCGTTCATTTTCGCTTCTGTGTTTATTGCATTTACAATTACAAAGTGGTGGGTAGACTAGATTAGCTTTTGCACATTTGCATGCTGTGCATTCTCCTTTGCAAAAACATTTAATGAGCTCACTGCATGCTTTAGATACCTCTGGAATAGTAAGCCAAACTGGCACCCAAGACTGTGACAGCGGATCCTTTGACCACCCAAAATCTTCTGGAGATGGAATCATCTGCTGCACTTGAGTTTGAGTGCTGGTAGTCCATACTTCAGCTTGGTAAACTGCTCGTTTAACATGTTGATGAAGTGCATCTTGCGTTGGTGGTATCATGTCCATTTTTCTGTTCTTATGACAAAATAATTCTTCTCTTGCATCATTAACAGACATTAGGTGGCAGGTTTTACTATATAGAACAACTATTAGCCTCTCTATTCTCTGGAAATGCTCCGAGTCAGAATCTAAATGCTCAAACGGGTGGGTAGCCAGAAACCCAAATGTCTCAGTGACTTCTTCATATGCCTGCCAAGCTTGCCATGCTGATTTCTTGCCTTTGCCTCTGAATGCAGATGTAGTAGTGTCGCAGCCAGTTAGAGCATGAAATATTGGTAGTGCTTGTGCTCTTTCCTCACCAAGGTAAGTACAGATGGCATTAATACTATATAATCTGAAATTCTTGCCTGTACCAAAGGTAACCCAGATATCAGCAAGAGGATTAGTTGCTGTCAGTTTGAAGAATACACCAGCAAGAATGACAATAACATCAGTGTCCACGGTACGTACTGCAATTGTCTTAAGTCCCTGCTCCAATGCATGTGATATGTGCACAACAACTCTGGTGTCTGCTTCCTCATGGTTGCAGTCTGGCATCACAGAGTTGGTTTGGCCCACAGATACTACAGATTCATCAGATGTCACATACACAACCTTGTTGGGTGGAAAAGTGGACTTAGCAACCCTAGATGTGAGGAAGGAGAACAGTTCCTTTTTGTTCCTTGGGTCACGTAGGAAATCTGCCCAATTGCCAGGTAGCTTAGTTTGACCAGATACCTTTCTTCGCACACCCTTGCCTCTCTTTTCCCTTGTAGACTCCTTTAAACTGTTTGGAAGGTATGTGTCCCACACAAGGTCTATTCTCATGAAATTTTGTAACTGTTTAGTCAAGTAAGGGATAAAAACCTGATCTGCATACTCTTCAAAGTTACTCACTAAATTGGTGGGAAGAAAGTGCACAATAACTGCACCATCTAGCACTGTGCATTCATATGTTTGAGGAGGATCAGATAGCCCTGACCGTCCAATGCAATTCAGCAAATCTGACTTAGAGTTTGATAAATGCAGCTTTCCCAAATCTGAGAGAGCAGGAGAAAAGGACTGAATTTCGTGGGCAAAGAACTCCTTTAAGTCTCCATCACGGCTTTGCATGGAGATGTACAACTGGCCAAATAGTGCTACATTATTCTGAAGCATTTTAAACTTCTTTCCTTGCTTAGAAATAGCTTTTGGCTGAGGTCTTTTGAAAAGTGCAAATGAGGTTTTCTTGATTGGTTGATGTATAGGCACAGAGCGACCTTCAATAACTTTTTTTACAAAGTCATGATACTGTGTGGTACCAGTATCTTCTAAGGCACGCAGGGCAGCTGTGACTGAATCATCTACACAGTTACGGTTATCAAGTGTTACTAGCTCTGGAAAATCATCTAGGAAAGGATTGCCCATTTTGATGAATGTATTAAAGAGGCTGTTAGCCTGCTTTTGAAAGGTTTTCTGAGCTGAGAGACCCTGCTCATGGTTTTGGAAATTCCTTGGGTGTTCTGGGTCAGCACCATACATGTACTTTTCTTCAAATTGTTTCTGCAACCTTGCCAACTCTGGTCCTGACAACATCCATCGCCTAAATGCAGCAGTATTTTCTGTGAGTCCAATACAACTGACAGAGCCTTTTATGTAGGCATTTTCTTGCTCATGTGCTTGGTCAACTGGAATTGCTGAAAATCTGTTATTGGTCTTTGATAGAACCCAATGGCACTGCTTTTCAAACTCATTTTTAATAGGACTTGGCAAGCACTTCATGTCTCTAATGTGGACAGGCAACCATCTTGCATAATTTACATGATCCAGTGCAAAGAAAAAAGGTGTCAGGTTCTCCAAGACTTCCACATACAAAGCAAAGTTCTTCTCTCTATGAGCCCGGACAAAGATCAAAATAAGAGTTTTGTACCTCAAGATAAAGTCCCAGTACATAAACGTAGGACTTCTCTTCTGCATGTCATCTTTCCAAGCTGCTTCAGATTGATTGCTTCCTGATTGCAAAAAGGCCACCTTTTGAAGTTTCTGGAGGGTTAAGAGAGTTACTTGGTGGGCATTCCTAGTTCGCGCAAGATGAGAAACCTTCAAAAAGGAGTCAGCTGTACCAGATAAGGCAACCTCTGATTCAGTTAATGCTAAAGTCCAGCCAGAACCTTCCAAGACATCTCTCAGTGTACTCCAGAGGGCCATCTCTATGTGCAAGCCACCAAGCATAACAACATGCATTGACTCACCATGAGTATCTGGCCACTTCCATTGTACAAGCTTTGCCAAGGCAAATAGTGGCTGATCAAAGGTAGCGACTGGAATTTGTCCAGAGTTTAGGTACTCAATTACCTGTCTTTGTACATTCATGCCATGCTTTACCATTGCAGCGGTAGCAGCCTGTTCATAGAAAAGTGGCAGTAGCATACACACAGCTGGAGGATCTTCTATGGGAGGTTGCTGTGAAGCATGATATGCAGCCCACACCAAACAATCTTCACTGGTTAGTTCTTCCTTCTCAACAAGGGTCAGTGCATTCTCACTCCAGCATTTCTCCTTGGATTGTTGTGCCTCACACAGGTAGGTTTGAAGCGGTTCTGTATTACTGTTCAGATGCATTGGTACATCAATAGTACTTCTACAGCTGGGACCATGGCATAATTATCAGGTAGGAAGTGCTGCTTGGGTCCAGAAGGTGGTATTGTTACAGGAGGTCTGCTTTCACCAGGGTTCGCCTTAGTTGGAAATTGGAAAAGAGTGATTCCAGTGCCATGAAAGGCATTGACAGCAGTGGTTGAGCTAGGGTTGTGGTCTATATTATCCTGTGCACAAACAGTAAATAAACCTTTCCGAAGACCAGTAGGAGCTACAACACCATCTTTTTCAAACTGTTCACAGACAGAGGTGGCAATCCATTCTTCAAGTTCCATAACTCTGTCATATGAAATGCTGATTCCCATCTGATATAATTGATCAATAAGCTTCTTACTTCTGGTCATTTGATGAATATTCAAGCCAGTATATACTGGGATAGGTGGCTCTCGCTGCAGAGTATGCCTTGTTATCACATCATTTCTAGAGGGTGATTTCCTTTTTACATTGTACAGTAGAACTTGGGCAGCAGTAAGACAAGCTTGTGTTTCATGTCTGTCCTGATCTTTCAAGTTGGGACCATTTAATATTAGTGAAACAAGTGATTTAAGGCTGGAGGGCAAAGAATCATCTTGAAAATTAGGCAGAAATACACCAGTGAAGCTAACACAATGGTGGTTAAAAATGTCATTCCGGACTATCACTGCTGCTTTAGCAAGTATCGCAGCATCTTCTGAGAAGTCTCGTTTCTTAAGGGCTTCCTTTAACATATTTTTCATTTCTTCCTTGAAAACAATGATGGTGTTTTTGCCATCATGCTGCTCTTGTGCTTCTGGAAAATGCTGCAACAAAGTATCTTTCAGTCTGGTTTTGTTGACCAGTTTGTTAATACCTAGATCTTCAAGACGATTCACATAGAAGGAGTGTATTTCAGAAAGCTTGAATATGAGAGTTCCAGAATCTACAGCTTTTTCAATGTAGTTTGTTAGTTCTAAAAATGTTCTTGACTCATTCAATTTTTCATCTATGTTTTGATGTTGCTGGCTTAACTTTCTGGTATGGCTTCTGAAACGATTCCTTAAATTAACCAAAAAGTGATACTTAGTTTCTTTTACAATTAGGTCTCCTCCATCAATTTGAGAAAGAAGGATAGTATCCTGTAGCTCAGTAATCATGGTTTGTATATTTGTGTCTGCATCAAATGTTAGAACCTGATGAAGATCGTCTTCCTCATTTCCTTTCTGACAAAACAAGCAAACATCCATATCAATTGCCTGTCTTTTATTAGTTCTTCTTTCATACTCATGCTCATCCATGCAAGATTTTCTTTTCATTGCCTTTTTAAGCTTAGAATTGTTGTACTTCAAGTGGAAACTTTTATGCCAAGATGCACTATGTGATAAAAAAATTTGCAGAACTTTAATTTTCAAAATAGATATTTGTTGGAAGTGCGCCAATGGCCTGAAACTGCTCTACATTGGCCAGAAAGGATCTGTAAGCTTCTGATTTATCTTCACTTGTTCCTGGACTTTGCAATGGGCATTTCAAAGGCTCAACAGTTTCCTGTTGGCAAATAATACACTTTTTCCAGTCTAGCTCCATATTGTTTGGAAATGTTGTCATCTACCAAGCAATGCATACTGCATGGGCGTAGGAACAGGGGGGGCCACAGGGGCCAGGGCCCCCCTAGTCTGTGGCCATGGATAGATAGAACAGGCCAGGGCCCCTCCAGTTTGCAGCAGGGATCATTTTTACAGTAATGCACCATGTGACACGTAATAATTATAAGATCATTGGCCTAGTTGGATGCTGATAAGCTATGTTCCTTTCTCACCGATTAAAATGTTGGTCCTGGCATAGTCCTGGTTTATTTGAAATAATATTAGAGGCGCTTAAAGTGATAATAAGCTACGTACACCTCACGTATAATTCGTGTTAGAAAATAATTAAAGAACTGTCCAGCTGTAGTGAGTTAACTTATGTCTCAGTCTCACTACCAGAAAACTCTGTTAGAATTAATTCGTAGTCGTGGTAGACCTATTTCAAAGAGTCCAGTTAGTGAAGGAGCTTCTAGCAGTTCCCAGAGCGGTTCTAGTGGAGGTAGCTTTGTTCTAGCCCTGGCTCTAGCCCTAATAATGAACCTTTGATGGAGCATAGATACTACACCCCCGTGGGTGTAGTATCTATGGATGGAGGAAGCTGAATCAGAGCAGTCCCACTTCCCAGAAGACCACGGATCTGCGAACTAACGCAGAATGTAGCTAATACTCAGGGGGGAAGACATTAATTCATTAATTCATCCCGCATACAAGTAATTTATAACTTCTGGGGGTATATTTAACAGCATGAAATTAGTTCAAGTAACAGCCCCTTATTAATTATGTTTTGTGATGTCATCAGTCCTATCACATCATTAACATGGTATACAAGGTTGCTATAAGATTACTTATCTAGCATAACTGTGATTATGATTATTGACTAAAATTTCCTCCAGATTCAACCTCATAGCACCTATTTTTCAAAATTTCCTTGGGGGGGCATGCCCACAGACCCCCCTAGAAGGAGAGTATGCTTGCTCTGAGTGTGCTACACGCACTGTGCATGTACCCACAAGTAGCTGCACCCTCCTCCACCACTGCTTTAGTTACCAATAGTGGCCCCCCTATAGTTTTTTGCTTTGCTACGCCCATACTGTACTGTACTTATTCTAATAAAAGTAAGGCATTAGGAACTCACCAAAAGAAAATTTGACACAATAGATTATAAAGAAATCTGACACTCTTTAAACAATTACAACTCCCCAAAACACATGGCTCAATTTTCCTTTTAATACACACTTTGAGAAAGTAATACAGAGATTAACACCACCTTTTAATTGTTTTCTATTTTAATAAACATCATGTTTTGTTGTCTGAAGCCATTCAAAACATACGTTCTGGAGAAGAAACATGCTTTTACTCTTGTATATTTAATTTACAGCAGATGGAATACAAATCATACAATAGTAGTATAAATTGCTAATTAATATAAAAATTAAAATTGGAAAATCAGGTGAATATCAATGATATGGTGAGGGCTCCTAGGCTAAAACCCATTAGTATGGTTTACAGAAGCTCTAAAAAAAATTTGGTGCTTTTATCCGCTCTGTAACAATAATGCATTTTAATGCTGCTAAGCCACTTGACTAGTAGTACTCCTCATGACATAAATATTTTAATTGTAGATTGGACCTTTGGTGACCTTTATGGCTATTTTTTTATCATTTCTGCCTATATCTCCCTGAGGCATCAATTAAAAACTTGATATCAAATAAAGTTATAGGTGATTTCACATGTTGCTGCCAGACCTTCAGTGCTGGTCACTGTAAAGCTTTAATAACAATAACAATAACATTCCAAAGTTATGATCACCCATGAATTTTGATAATGCTCACTTCCCACGGGTAATTTACACCCTAAGGGTAGGTAAATGCAAAGAATTTTGTAGCGAATAAAAGCTATCATAGCTTCAAAATGGAATTAAACCAAGTTGTTTTGTTCAACAAGACTTTCACTTTGGTACCATGTCAATTAATTAATTAATTAATGCCTCGGGGAGATAAAGACAGATATCTGTGCAAAAAGTGGCCACAATGGTCACCAAGGGTTGATGGCATTATATCAAAAAATACATGTTATGAGGAATACTATTTACGTATGCGGAACTTTTATGAAAAAGTGCATCATTTGGCTAATTTTGGGGGCTACGCCGCCATAAAGATCCACTGTGTTATGTATATAATTAAAAAATTGTAGTAAACAATGCACACAGTGATGTGGCATTGAGCGCGTACACAAAAAGCATGTTATACTGTATTACTACATCAATTGCCAACTCGCTTGATGTTATTTTGACAGCTGTTGATGGAGGCCCATCTTTAGGAAAAAAGCAAGCCATTAATTGCCTGAGAATCATGTAACTGCTGTTTCTGTACAGTATAGCAATATGACTAGATATACTCTATATGAGAATTTCTATAAGAAATGTGGAGAGGTGTTTTTTTTCACCATAACTAAAATAACTCATTATATGGATTATGGAGAAATCACTGTAAGTTGAACTGTCATCCAGTGGGACTTAAATAGTGCTTAGCGCAGTCTTCACAAACATTTTAACTTGAATTCTGAATCACTGCAGTTGTGGAGTTGTTCTTTGATAAAAGATCGGATTGTTCACTTACAGTAATTACAAAATTGGGTTGTCCTCATCACAAAATCACTATGAAAATTTGATTATGCATACCTGAACTGGTTACCCGAATCACACAACTACAATCTGTAGCCGCTGTTTCAACATTATGAGCAAAAAGAGACACTACATTGGATTGTCTTTGGTTGTCAGCACTCATACAATACAAGTTATGATACAGTGGAACCTCAGTTATCCAGACCCCACTTATCCGGATTCTCGGTTAAAAACCAAACTATGGAAATGACTGCTCTATTAGAGTAGCGACTGTTCTATTAAGGTAGTGTCTGATATTTTTACCAACGTTCTTAATGTTATTTTAAGGTTATTTACACACAGTTTCAGAGATACAGATTTTTCAGACTTATAAACCACTCCTGGTCCTAAGGGGTTCGGATAAATGAGGTTCCACTGTAATTATTACCTTTCAAAAATTGAAGTATTTTCACTGCAGTGCTCTTACTTGGCGGTTCAACAGTATTATGTCTTAAATAACTCGATCCTTCTATTGAATAGTACAGTAGTACTGTTTAAGTAGGAATCTTCACCGTATGATAACATATAGCTCTGTGGAAGAACATATACTGTGACATTGAACAAAACAATTATTATAACATAAACAGAGCTATGTTATAATACCATCATTATCTTGTTCCACTACTTTTTATCGCTTTGCCGGGATGCTTACTTTATTTCTAACTTAATACCAGTGTCAATACAGCAATAATAAGGCTTATCAGACTGCCACTGAGATGAATTTATAAGGTGGTTCTGCCGCTACATTGCCTAGTTTGCACAGAACCAAGTGACAAAAACACCAACTTTCTCCACATCTGTAGTACTACCTTAACTTTAACTTTTTGATAGGATTTATCTTATTCTTAAAAAGGCCTTTCCCCCCATCACATAAAGATCTAGGTGGACTAATAGCGATATTGTTCATACAGTACTAATTAGCTACATAACTATACTGTATGAGTCATACAAAACAGTTATACAGCTAATTGGGCACAGATACAGTACAGTTATGCAGAGAATATATTTAAGGAATGTTACAAAACAACCCCATGTGCGTTACACTGTAAATCACTTAAACTAGCCAAAATAATCCTACCACTTTGTTTACGGCTAGAAATAGATTGTATAAACACTGATCATCTGATCACGAAGCTAATTAAATTGGCTGCCTAGTGTATGAAAAATACAGCACTCAGCTTCGTCTTGTGCTGTATTAGCCTCTCGACACCCCTTCGCGCTGTATTTTCCGTACTGCACACACACGGCGGTGCTTTAACTATAACATATTATATACTGTAATTAAACATCAACTCCAAACTACAATGGATCATATGAAACCATCCAACCACATGAAACCATCCAACCATGTTAAATAAAATTCCAGCAAGTCTGGCTTTGCCCACATAACTCACCAGTGTTGTGGACATGCTTTACTTATTTGCATACCTTCATGACAATGCCCACTTCACTACTGAAGAAGCTAGCTACTCTCCTGGCTTAAACTGTATGGCTTAAAACTTAAGTACAGGCTGCTCCAGTGCCTATAACTGGTAAAGTAGATAATAACATAACAAGCAGCTATGACGTTTCCTTGTCCAGACCCTTTAATTTGCAAGCGCTTTGGAGTAAAATCAATGCACAACGCAGTTAAAGAGCTCAAGGGTGGCACTCTAGACAATCATATGATGTCCTGCACTTTACTGAGTTCCCTTTGCCGTCCTATGGCCTTCAGAGTTAGCTAGCATAGTGATGATAGATTCCTAGTCCTATATACTCCACGTGCTTCACGGCATTCAAGTGTGGTTTGGGTGGTCCCCTGGCCACTACGCCGGGTTGAAACCATGACTTATAAACAGTGATCACTTACGTAAGTATACTGTGACTGAGCCCTCGACTGAGCCACGCAAACACTGCCGGAGTAGAGTACAGCTGCTAACGGAGCCCTTAAGGATGAGACGAACCACTATTCGTTGTCAGTCAGTACCTGGTATCATTATCAAGCGGCCAGCAGCTGTGCTTTATGATATTATTTTTAAGGGGCGCTTTTAATCTTCAACAATTATTAACCACTACATGGCCCCTGAGCAAACTTTGAGTGTAGTAGCAGCAGCAGCAGCAGCAGCAGCAGCAGCAGCAGCAGCAGCAGCAGCAGCAGCAGCAGCAGCAGCAGCAGCAGCAGCAGCAGCAGCAGCAGCAGCAGCAGCAGCAGCAGCAGCAGCAGCAGCAGCAGCAGCAGCAGCAGCAGCAGCAGCAGCAGCAGCAGCAGCAGCAGCAGCAGCAGCAGCAGCAGCAGCAGCAGCAGCAGCAGCAGCAGCAGCAGCAGCAGCAGCAGCAGCAGCAGCAGCAGCAGCAGCAGCAGCAGCAGCAGCAGCAGCAGCAGCAGCAGCAGCAGCAGCAGCAGCAGCAGCAGCAGCAGCAGCAGCAGCAGCAGCAGCAGCAGCAGCAGCAGCAGCAGCAGCAGCAGCAGCAGCAGCAGCAGCAGCAGCAGCAGCAGCAGCAGCAGCAGCAGCAGCAGCAGCAGCAGCAGCAGCAGCAGCAGCAGCAGCAGCAGCAGCAGCAGCAGCAGCAGCAGCAGCAGCAGCAGCAGCAGCAGCAGCAGCAGCAGCAGCAGCAGCAGCAGCAGCAGCAGCAGCAGCAGCAGCAGCAGCAGCAGCAGCAGCAGCAGCAGCAGCAGCAGCAGCAGCAGCAGCAGCAGCAGCAGCAGCAGCAGCAGCAGCAGCAGCAGCAGCAGCAGCAGCAGCAGCAGCAGCAGCAGCAGCAGCAGCAGCAGCAGCAGCAGCAGCAGCAGCAGCAGCAGCAGCAGCAGCAGCAGCAGCAGCAGCAGCAGCAGCAGCAGCAGCAGCAGCAGCAGCAGCAGCAGCAGCAGCAGCAGCAGCAGCAGCAGCAGCAGCAGCAGCAGCAGCAGCAGCAGCAGCAGCAGCAGCAGCAGCAGCAGCAGCAGCAGCAGCAGCAGCAGCAGCAGCAGCAGCAGCAGCAGCAGCAGCAGCAGCAGCAGCAGCAGCAGCAGCAGCAGCAGCAGCAGCAGCAGCAGCAGCAGCAGCAGCAGCAGCAGCAGCAGCAGCAGCAGCAGCAGCAGCAGCAGCAGCAGCAGCAGCAGCAGCAGCAGCAGCAGCAGCAGCAGCAGCAGCAGCAGCAGCAGCAGCATCATCATCATCATCATCATCATCATCATCATCATCATCATCATCATCATCATCATCATCATCATCATCATCATCATCATCATCATCATCATCATCATCATCATCATCATCATCATCATCATCATCATCATCATCATCATCATCATCATCATCATCATCATCATCATCATCATCATCATCATCATCATCATCATCATCATCATCATCATCATCATCATCATCATCATCATCATCATCATCATCATCATCATCATCATCATCATCATCATCATCATCATCATCATCATCATCATCATCATCATCATCATCATCATCATCATCATCATCATCATCATCATCATCATCATCATCATCATCATCATCATCATCATCATCATCATCATCATCATCATCATCATGCATACTAATGCACAATATCGGTAAATTTATTAATATGAAAGGGTTTGGCTAGAGACTGAGATGCGCTAACAAAATATAGAGGGGGATGTACCCATTAAATATTCTAAAGATTAATACATTATTTTGTACAGTACATGGACTAACAACACAATCGACCTAGCAAGATGCTGTGGGCAGTGGGAGACACACCCTACTCTAATAGAAAAGTCACATGTTCTAGTGTATAGCTATAGCAGTCAAGTGAAGTGCATGGAAACGTTGTGTAATGTCAAGCTGCTATTTGCACACATTCTCTGTCAATAGTTTGCAAATGTGTATGTAAAATTTGTTAGTTATAACTTTTATCCAGCTGTGATTCTTACAGAATCCTTGTATATGTGTAACCATGCTTCTATACTCATTTGTTATTGCAAAGTCTCCATGGATATCAGTTTGCTCTTTTATAATCATTTTTATCTTGTACATTCATTTCTTTCCAAATTAAGTTTTATTATCTGTGGAAGCATGAGCATTGTTGAATGTTGATCTCATCCAGGTGTCAGCTATAGCAATTTAATTGCCATTCATACTAATCGGCTTAATATTTTATGCAATATACGTACCTAAAGAACTAATCACCTGGGTTTCATAGTAACCATTTGCAGCCATCTGTGCTAGATCTCTTAATTGCTGACCATTATCAGTATTAACATTTGTCCTATAGCTGTTTGTCTCCTAATACACAGTGGAATTCGTCTCTCCTTTGGGCCAATAGACAAATGATACGTACCATGCAGGTGGAGTACTATATAAATTGGAGAATTTAACTGAAAGGGTAACCTTTCCAAGCAGGTGGCAGCTTGAGGGATTCCACTGTGTTTGTGTGTGCTAATTGTTCCAGATTCCTGCAGCTACATAACTCTATGACAATGCATGCAATTTATAATATAACCAAATGAGTGTTGAGTACATTATACTAAACAATACATGTACTCTTAAAGAAAGTTTATAGCTATCTTTATAAACATATTTTTGTAGCTGACATCTCATTCAACAACTTCTGACAAAATGAACAAGTCTCTTCTTTGGTATTTATCGAAAAGCAAAAGTTTTTCTCTATATCACTATGCTTAATAACTACACCACCTAGTATAGCATTCTCTCCTGTGGCATACATTGCTGTATTACTTGAGGTTGAGCAATTAGTGTAATTCTTGCTACATTCATTTCTAGTTTTCAGCATCTGAGTGGAAGATGTATTACATTAATTATGTATGTATAGTCAAAACTTGTAGTATGGCCATAAGTTAGGGATGATCATGCAATGGGATAGGTGCGTGAATGTGCATGACTTAATTGCTAACCTCAATATTGTTGAACAACTCAGCCATCCTGTGTAATAAGCATAGACTTGTAGCAATATTGTGGACCAAATCTAGTTCAGTAGAGTCAGCAAGCACATCAACAGATGAGGTGATATTCTGCAGCTGGTTGTGCAAACATTGCTTCAAGTCCATAAGAATTGTATACCGATTGCAAGCAAAAGTCAAATTCTTTGATTCATTTCTTATGCAAAAACAACTTCCCAAACTCCTTGGTACCCTCTGTAAATTAACTTAACATTACATGCTTACAATTACATATTGTATGCCTTCTAAATAAATTGAATAGCAAGCTACTATAACTTACTGTTACAGTAACAGAATACTACTTACCGTTAGGATAGACTTTACACAGCTACTGGTGTCAGTTATATTCTGTAACACTTCATGCACATCAGCTGTAAAGGTATCATCATTGCACTGCAGCATACTATATATCATTGTGTGGAGCTGTCATGGCACTGTAACCACAGCTAATGACAGCTAAACCTAACACGAATATAGTAGAAGCCATGAGTCAAATTGAATGATTATTGGATGATTATTGAATAAGTTGGAGCATATTTATACTACAAAAGAGGAGCAGTTGTCAGGCAACTTACTTTGAGATTATAATATCTAATCCAAAACAGCCAAGCTGTAAAAAAAGTGTGCGACCCTCAGAAAGGCTATGGTGAAAAAAGATGTGAAATCCAAGGTGGCAGCCAAGAAATGGCTGTGATGGTAGGTTAATGGTAAAAATTTTAATAAAGACAATTCAGGTGAATTTTTGTGCCGCTTCACAAAATTTACCTAAATTGTCATTATTAAAATTTTTACCATTAACCTACCATCACAGCCATTTCTTGGCCGCCACCTTGGATTTCACATCTTTTTTCACCATAGCCTTTCTGAGGGCCGCACATTTTTTTTACAGCTTGGCTGTTTTGGATTAGATTTCATTTCTTTTTGTATTTGTATACCCCAAAGCCGGCCTATGGCCAGCTTTGGGACTTTTCTAACCTATGTTTTTTCTTTACTACAGGAAGAAGAAAAGATGAAGTAGATATACTTTAAATATTTTATCAGTAAATGTACAAATTATATATATAATACATATGCGACCGGATTTGCGAAATGGGGTCTTCCACACACATCCAATTTTCCAACTTTGACAATTGATAACTTCATATTGGAAAGAGCTATTGCCTTGAAATTTGGACAGTGGTGAGCACCACTATAGCTGAATATATGGTGAAATTTGCAGGTTAATATGTTACTTGAATACTGAGTTATGGTCTCCAACGTTTACGGAATTGGATGTGTGTGGAAGACTCCTTTTCGCAAATCCGGTCACATATATTGATTACAGAAATCTCCATGGTGGTTTCTTTGTAACTGAACACTCTACAAGGTGACTTCTTCTAATTGCTCTCTCTACAGGGTGAATTGTTTGTAGCTGAACGATCTACAAGGTAACATCTTCTAGCTGATCTCTCTACAGAGTGATATGTTTGTAGTTGAATTCTGTATAAGTGATTTGTTTGCAGCTGAGCTCTTTACAGAATGGCTTCTTTGTAGCTGAACTCTCTAAAAGGTAACTTCTTCTAACTGATCTTTCTACAGGGCAATTTGTTTCTGACAGAATTTTCTACTGGGTGATTTCTTTGCAGCTGAACTCTCTACATGGTGGTTTCTTTGTAGTTGAACTCTCTACAAGGTAATTTCTTCTAGCTGATCTCTCTACAGAGAGATTTGTTTGTAGCTGAACTATCTACAAGGTAACTTCTTATAGCTGATCTCTCTACAGGGTGATTTGTTCGTAGTTGAATTCTGTACAGGTGATTTGTTTGCAGCTGAGCTCTTTACAAAATGGTTTCTTTACAAAATGGTTTCTTTGTAGTTGAACTTTCTCCAAGGTAACTTCTTCTAACTGATCTTTCTACAGGGTGATTTGTTTGTAGCTGAACTATCTACAAGGTAATTTCTTCTAGCTGATATCTCTACCGGGTGATTTGTTTGTAGCTGAATTCTGTACAGGTGATTTGTTTGCAGCTGAGCTCTTTACAGAATGGTTTCTTTGTAGCTGAACTCTCTACAGGGTGATTTGTTTGTAGCTGAAATCCCTACAAGGTAACTTCTTCTAGCTGATCTTTCTACAGGGCGATTTGTTTGTAGCTGAGTTCTCTACATGGTGGTTTCTTTATAGCTGAACTCTCTACAAGGTGACTTCTTCTAGCTGATCTCTCTACAGGGTGATTTGTTTGTAGCTGAACTCTCTACAGGTGATTTGTTTGTAGCTGAACTCTCTACAAGGCGATACTTCTAGGTGATCTCTCTACAGGATTCCTTGTTTCTAACTGAACTCTCAACAGGGTGATCTGTTCATAGCTGAACTTTCTACTGGGTGATTTGTTTGCAGCTGAACTCTCTAAATGGTGGTTTCCTTGTAGCTGAACTCTCTACAAGGTAATTTCTTCTAGCTGAACTCTCTACAGGGTGACTTGTTTCTAGCTGATCTCTCTATAGGGTGATCTGTTCATAGCTGAACTTTCTACAGGGTGATTTGTTTGCAGCTGAACTCTCTACATGGTGGTTTCTTTGTAGCTGAACTCTCTACAATGTGACTTCTTCTAGCTGAACTCTCTACAAGGTGACTTGTTTCTTGCTGATCTCTCTACAGGGTGACTTGTTTCTAGCTGAACTCTCTACAGGTGATTTGTTTGTATCTGAACTCTCTACATGGTGGTTTCGTTGTAGCTTAACTCTCTACAAGGTAACTTCTTCTAGCTGATCTTTTTACACTGCATATTTGTTTGTAGCTGAGTTCTCTACAGGGTGATTTGTTTGCAACTGAACTCTCTACATGGGAGTTTCATTGTAGCTGAACTCTCTACAATGTGACTTCTTCTAGCTGAACTCTCTACAGGGTGACTTGTTTCTAGCTGAACTCTCTACAGGTGATTTGTTTGCAGCTGAACTCTCTACATGGTGGTTTCTTTGTAGCTAAACTCTCTACAAGGTAACTTCTTCTAGCCGATCTTTCTACAGGGTGATTGAGTTTTTTGCAGCTGAACTCTCTACATGGTGGTTTCTTTGTAGCTGAACTCTCTACAAGGTAACTTCTTCTAGCTGATCTTTCTACAAGGTGATTTGTTTGTAGCTGAATTCTCTACAGGGTGATTTATTTGCAGCTGAACTCTCTACATGGTGGTTTCTTTGTAGCTGAACTCTCTACAAGGTAACTTCTTCTAGCTGATCTTTTTACAGGGTGATTGATTTTTTTGTAGCTGAACTCTTTACATGGTGGTTGCTTTGTAGCTGAACTCTCTAAAAGGTGACTTCTTCTATCTACAGGATGATTTGTTTGCAGCTGAACTCTCTACATGATGATTTCTTTGTAGCTGAACTCTCTACAGGGTGATTTGTTTGTAGCTGAAATCCCTACAAGGTAACTTCTTCTAGCTGATCATTCTACAGGGTGATTTGTTTGTATAGCTGAGTTCTCTACAGGGTGATTTGTTTGCAGCTGAACTCTCTACGTGGTAGTTTCTTTGTAGCTGAACTCTCTACAATGTGACTTCTTCTAGCTGAACTCTCTACAGGGTGACTTGTTTTTAGCTGATCTCTCTACAGGGTGACTTGTTTTTAGCTGAACTCTCTACAGGTGATTTGTTTGCAGCTGAACTCTCTACATGGTGGTTTCTTTGTAGCTGAACTCTCTACAAGGTAACTTCTTCTAGCTGATCTTTCTACAGGGTGATTTGTTTGTAGTTGAATTCTCTACAGGGTGATTTATTTGCAGTTTAAATCTCTATAAGGTGACTTCTTCTAGCTGAACTCTCTACAGAGTGATTGATTTTTTTGCAGCTGAACTCTCTACATGGTGGTTTCTTTGTAACTGAACTCTCTACAGGGTGATTTGTTTGTAGCTGAACTCTCTACAGGGTGATCTGTTCGTAGCTGAACTCCCTATAAGGTAACTTCTTCTAGCTAATCTTTCTACAGGGCGATTTGTTTGTAGCTGAGTTCTCTACAGGGTGATTTGTTTGCAGCTGAACTCTCTACATGGTAGTTTCTTTGTAGCTGAACTCTCTACAATGTGACTTCTTCTAGCTGAACTCTCTACAAGGTGACTTGTTTCTAGCTGATCTCTCTACAGGGTGACTTGTTTCTAGCTGAACTCTCTACAGGTGATTCGTTTGCAGCTGAACTCTCTACATGGTTTATTTCTTTGTAACTGAACTCCCTGCAAGGTGACTTCTTCTAGCTGATCTCTCTACAGGGAGATTTGTTTATAGCTTAACTCTCTACAGGTGATTTGTTTGCAGCTGAACTCTCTACATGATGGTTTCTTTGTAGCTGAACTCTCTACAAGGTGATTTCTTCTATAGCTGATCTTTCTACAGGGTGATTTGTTTGTACCTGAACTATCTACATGATGGTTTCTTTGTAGCTGAACTCTCTACAAGGTAACTTCTTCTAGCTGATCTCTCTACAGGACAATTTGTTTGTACCTGAACTCTCACATGATTGTTTCTTTGAAGCTGAACTCTCTACAAGGTGATTTCTTCTAGCTGATCTTTCTACAGGGTGATTTGTTTGTAGCAGAACTCTCTACAAGGAAACTTCTTCTAGCTGATCTCTCTACAGGGAGATTTGTTTGTAGCTGAACTCTCTACACGTGATTTGTTTGCGGCTGAATTCTCTACATGATGGTTTCTTTGTAGCTGAACTCTCTACAAAGTAACTTCTTCTAGCTGATCTCTTTACAGGGTGAATTGTTTGTAGCTGAACAATCTACAAGGTAACTTCTTCTAATTGATCTCTCTACGGGTGATTTGTCTGTAGCTGAACTCTCTACAAGGAAATCTCTTTTAACTGAGCTCTGTACAGGGTGAATTGTTTGTAGCTGAACTATCTACAAGGTAACTTCTTCTAGCTGATCTCTCTACAGGGTGATTTGTTTGTAGCTGAATTCTGTATAGGTGATTTGTTTGCAGCTGAGCTCTTTACAGAATGGTTTCTTTGTAACTGAACTCTCTACAAGGTAACTTCTTCTAGCTGATGTATCTACAGGGTCACTAGTCTGTAGCTGAATTCTCTACATGGTGGTTTCTTTGTAACTGAACTATCTACAAGGTGACATCTTCTAGCTGATCTTTCAACAGGGTGATTTGTTTGGAACTGAACTCTCTAAAAGAAAACTTCTTCTAACTGATGTCTGAACAGGGTGAATTGTTTGTAGCTGAACTCTCTACAGGGTGATTTGTTTGTAGCTGATCTCTGTACAGCTTACTTATTTCTAACTGATCTCTTGAATTCTATTCAGGTTGACTGCTCTATTAGGATGACTGCTCTATTAGAGTATCTCGATCTCGCACTTGCTACACCAAGTTGGATTTCGTGTTATAACTCCGTGGCTTTAAGTCTGATTCTTCTACACCATTGAAGAGCCTTTCTAAGATGATAACTCCATCTGTACAGCGATTTTCAAAGCATTACCCTAAGCAGTTTATCTGGTAGGCGTGGAAAGCAGTCGTTTTTTATTAGCTAATCTCGATTGCATAATTGTTACACACTGTTGATTTTTTTGCTGTATCTTCCTGGTTTTTAGCTCGATTTCTTTAAAACCACAAAAGGTTTGATGTTCAATAGTTAACCTATTCACCCACCGATTTTCAGCTTCTTCCCATACGCGGTTTACCCTGTAGGCGTGACAACATTTTGGTGTTATTTTTCGTGCATAATCGCTCATAACGCTTTGCCTGTTTATGGTATTCCAGCCAAAGTTGGTACCGAGATGCGCCTTTATACCCCCCTTCTGTGTGCCAAATTTCAAGGCAATCAGATAACGCGTTCGCGTTTTATAGCAGTTTTTGTAAGTGTGCGAAAAGAGGAAGAAAAATAAGAAGAAAAAAAACGAAGAAACTAAGCCAATTTTGTAAGTCGCATATCTCCGGAATGCCTGAAGCGATTTCGCGCAAATTTGGAATGTGGAGTACTAAAGTTGGAGGGAATGTACACAGCAAAATTTGTCTTGTTTCATCAAGGCAGCACAGAGCTACGGAGGTGCGAAAATTGCGTTTTCGTTCTTCCTGTCAATATACTCACAGGGTTGCGCGCCGGCTTCTTGGGCCGCACGACATACTACCGTGTGTCTTGATTATATCATAATGAACTTCCTAGCTGAAAAGCTCATGACCAGGGAAATTTTGTGAAAGTTGAATAAAGAATTGTATGTTATAGCTTGTTTTAGTTTAGTTTAATAATTTTACTTTGTCATTCCATAACTTTAAACTCCATGCATACACTAAGTCGTTAGGACCAGAAGCAATCACATCAGAATACAGTGACAGCAATGCTAGGAGCCTGTCTTGCTGGGTCTGGCTAACATCATCTGGTAATTGATTGTGTAGACTGGTACAGAGGTATTACTGCTAGTAACATTTCCCACAACATTAACATTTCTTTCATCAACAGTTTCTGCATTTGCCAGCTTGGTTCCTCTGTACAGTGTCACTGGTATCAGGTATGTATTGATCAGCCTCACAGACACTAGCTTGGTTTGTGGTGTGACTACTGCCCTAGCTACAAATATTGTACTCTGCACCCCCTCCACCATCTAGGTAATGCCATTAACTTCTTGCTTCTCTGAACATTCAATTCGTCCCATGACCTCTAGCTCACTAGCAGGAGGTATGACAGTTGTATCTTGTAAGACTACTTTCCCCAGGAGTGAATCTTTGGGAGAGAGGCGTGGTACCAATGGAATACAGGTTTTGTTGTTGACACACAGCTTCCTTTGTCCCAGGTCAAGAACGCACTTGTGAGAATCTAAGAAATCTAGTCGGAGTATTGCATCTGCAGTGATGTTGTCAGCAATGATCAACCTGTGTTGGAATTCAAGGCCAGCAATAGTCAAAGGGAAGGTACTTGCTCCATGTACCTTGAGTGGTATTCCATCTACCCCAACTAGTTTCTGGTGAATTACCGGTTCCACAATGATTATCCTTATCCAAAACATCTCCACTCAGTAGGGACACTCCTGCACCAGTATCAACCAAACAGGATATTTCCATTCCAGCAACACAAACAGGCAAAAAAATAACTGGACACACTGTTTATTGTAATGGTTGCCACATCACTGCTCCTACTGTCTGTTTCACATATTGTCTTAGTGTTGGCCTGACTCTCAATCACACTATCAACACCCCGATTACACTTACTACAAATGCGCTTTGGACACTGCTCATTTGCATTAACACATTGTGGTGGCAAATGCTCTGTGTGTGATTCCTTTGAAAAATACTCCAGTCTTTCTACTTGGCTTGTAAGGTATTGGATCTGTTCGAGTATATTCACTTGGGAAGACTGGATTGTAGTCAGTAGTAATGGGACCTCTGTCTGTTGCCGGGTAGGCAGTTGTTTAGGCAAATATGATTCCAATTGCATGGTGATTCCTACTGCTTCAGCTACGGTTGTAGGGTGTGTTTGTTTTACTCCCACTGCTATTAAAGGTGATTTCAGCTGGTTCAAGTAGTGATGGAGTGTGAGATGCTCCTGCGCATTCGCTTGAAAGTCAGGATAAGCTCTTTGTACTAGCAATCGAATATCATCGCCATAATCAGCCCAATTTTCCGTGCCACATTTTAGTCAACCGACAAATTCTCGTTTGTACTACAACTCCCTTTTGCTAGGGTGTTCGAAACGATTACTAAGTGCCGCTTTTGTCAGTTCATAGGATGCCTTGGTCACGTGCGATAATTGCCTGAATGCGACTGCAGCTTTGTCAACGCGCATCCACATTAGTTTTTCATTATCGCTCCACCCATGTATCGCTGAAATACTTTCAAAATGGCTCACCCAGCTGTCCCAGTCTTCCATTCCAGTAAAGTTCTGTGGCAGTACTGTGACTCCATCGTCCAATGCTAGGTTCCGTGAGGTGTACATTTCTGTTCCTTCCGATTGTAGTCCCAACTCTCCTCCGGTCCTCTGTCCGGTCTCGGTCAACTCAAGCGTTAGAGACATCGTCAATCCTGCAAGAAGGGAACAGAGAACAACGCGTCCAATACATTCAGGCGGGTGACCTTATCGGGTACCGTTAATATATCCACGGTACCACGGTTTGTTGGTTCAGATGAGTAGTAATCCTGCCAACTACGCCAGTGTTGTAACGTTCAGTCTTGCAGTAGGTAAGCAGCACTCAGATACTTTAACAACAGCAATTACAACAATAACCAAAAAATATATCTTACAATACTACATGTGTCTCAAATGTCTACCCTAGCCTATTTACACTTAGCTATATCTGCTGTCCAAGCTATATTACGCTATAATACATGTACTACATTACACAAGCAGTGGGTGTCAGTGACCACAGAGTGCAGGTGGTTGATTTTGATATTCCTAGTCTGAGACCTTCTCATCATCAACGTTGGATCCAATCTTTTAGAAAGTGTGATTGGGATCAAGTACGGACAGTATTGCAAGCCATTCCTTGGCATTTTATGAATACATTTGATAGTGTTGATGATAAGTGTGATTTTTTTCATACTGTGTTATCTGAAGTACTTGACCTGTTTTTACCACTTCATAGTGTGCATTCTAGATGGTCTAAAACGACGTTCTCTGATGATATTCGTCAGCTCATAACATATAAGAATAAGGCTAAACATCAAGCTGACAGGTCTGGTGATCCTGATGACAAGCGTTGTTTTCAGTGGCTGAAAAATGAATTGAAGACTTCTGTAAGACAAGCCAAGGTTGATTATCTTCAGATGCTAATACAGAGGAGTAGAGCTAATCCTGCTGGTGTGTGGTCCCATGTTAACACTGTATTTGGAAGGAATATTCGTAATTGCACAGCACCAATGGATTCACTAGCTTTAAATCAGATTAATGATCATTTTCAGACTGTGGCCATTAGCTCTGATCATGAAAGTGCTGCCAGTTTTGTCATTCCATCTAGTTCTGTTGGAAGTAATCCATTCACATTTTCAGAGATTCCTGTCTCACTGGTGTGTTCTCATTTACAGCATTTGGATACTAAGAAATCTATAGGGCCTGATGGTCTGTCAGCCAGATTTTTAAAGTCAGTTATGTGTGAGATTGCTGTTCCCCTTACCAAGTTATTTAATGAATCTTTGAAGGCTGGTGTTTTCCCTTCCCAGTGGAAACGATCTCATATAACTCCTGTACACAAGGGTGGAGCAACCAGTGATCCTGGGAATTTTAGACCTATATCAGTGGTGCCTGTGCTGGCTAAGATTTTAGAAAAAATTGTGTCTTCCCAGTTAAGTGACTACTTTGAATAACATTCTCTTCTTCGTTCACACCAGGGTGCTTATCAGGTTGGCAAGTCAACCGAGGACATCCTGTTAGTGGCCATAGATTTTATTGTGCAATGTTTGGATGGGGGAAAAACAGTGTGTGCCTCCTTAGATTTTCGTAAGGCATTTGATTCACTGGACCCCATTATATCCTGTTTGATAAATTGTTCCAGTTGAATATAGGTCCAGCTGTGTTAATTAATTAAAGTGGTTCCAAAATTATCTGTCAGACCGTTCACATTGTGTTAAGGATGTGGACAATTTTTCAGAATGGAGGACCATGAAAGGGGGAATACCTCAAGGCAGTGCCCTTGGTCCCCTACTGTTTTTAGTATATGTTAATGACTTGCCATCTCAGGTTTTTGGTGGTATATTGTTGCAATATGCCGATGATACGACATCGATTTGTTCTGCCCCGGATATTCAGGGAGCTTCTTCATTGATGAACTCGCATCTTGAAGTTATTAGTCAGTGGACTGTAGTAAACAGAATGGCATTGAATCTGTCGAAGTTCTCTGTGATGTGGTTTAAAAGTCCAGGCCAGCGTAAACCTGTTCGCTTTCCTAAAATATTTGTCAACAACATACCTCTTAGTGTTGTATCCAAGTAGAAGTATTTGGGTCTTATATTTGATAACACTCTTTCTTGGTCTTCTCAAGTCTCCAAAGTATGTAGATCAATGTCATACTATTTATATTTGTTGAACAAACAGGGGTTGATCTTTAAGACAGATTTGTTTAAGATGCTTATTGAAAGTTTGGTATTTTCTCATGTTTTGTACTGTTTACCAGTTTGGGGTCCATCCCTCACAAATGCTAATGTCAATCGCTTGAAATGTCTACAACATCGAGCCATTCGTCTATGTTTGGGTCTTCGTAAGTATGACCATATATCCCATCATTTTCACACTTTACACTGGCTGCCAATAGGCAGTATGATACAACATCGCACACTCTGTCCAATGCACCATCAGTACTTTCAACCAAAACATATACCATTAGTTCCACCAATATCATTTGGACGTCAACATCAATATGCTACTTGTACTACACAGTTATTTGCACAGCCACCAAGATGTAGACTTTCTTTTACTCAAAAGCATTTTAGATCTCAAGCTGTCCACTGGTGGAATACAGTTCCTAACGACATGTTAACATCTCCAACTTTTCAGGACGATTTATTTTCTTATTTGTGTAAACATTGTTGATGATTTTTGTGTTTGTAAATTGTTTGCTTAATTGTTTTGTATGTGTTATGTGTGTGTTGTAATGTTTTGTTCAGTTATTGTGTGTGTGCTGTTGTAATTTATATGTATATATGTATGCTATTTTTGTGTTTCCTCCTCAGTCAGGGAAGAACGGCATTGCCGACTGACTTGAGGCTAATTTAAAAATCAATCAATCAAAATCTAGTGGTTTAAAAAAGAGCTTATATCCGGGACTGTTCTCATCAAATAAATCCATCGTCCAATTAATCCATGAGTGAAGGCACTATATAAGCAGCATGTGGACGACTGTTTGCAATTCCAGCCAAGGCAGAAACCTCAGAGACCCAGGACTGCACTTTGTCGGCCACATATTCCTCTGCGAACTCTCTTGATCCCAGCACAGCACCAAGATGTCTTTGGCCACGAGCAGTTATCTGAATGTTGGTATCAGCAAAAAACTTTTGTGCTTGAGTGAGGTGTTCTGGCTTGACAATTAGAATAGTTTTAACAGCATTTGTAAAATAGCCATAGGCTGGGCCATAAGATGAAAGTTGCCGCCACCAAGTCAGCAGTGAAGAGAGTGAACCAACAGCACTGGCATCATTAGCAAACCAAACCTGAGATACATCAGGCACTTCAGTACGTAAACGACGAATCAGAGGAACCATAGCCAGTGCATACATTCCTATAGCAAGGGGGTCACCTTGCGTTGTGCCCTCGGTAGATGAGATTAATACTTGGCTATAGTATATCACTTGGCTATGCATGTTTTGTAGTTACAATGTTTTGATTGTGAGTCATTCCAATTGTATCAGTGGATTCATGGTTCCAATACCAGTGGGATAACTACCAATTACAGATGTATATATATGTATATGTGTGTGTGTGTGTGTGTGTGTGTGTGTGTGTGTGTGTGTGTGTGTGTCTCTCTCTCTCTCTCTCTCTCTCTCTCTCTCTCTCTCTCTCTCTCTCTCTCTCTCTCTCTATGTGCATGTGTTATGCTGTCTGTTTCCATAAGGCATAGTGCAAACTTCATCCTAGGGGCACTTATATAGCTATGCATTATAATTAATGTACTATTTTTTGCATAAAATATAGAGTTTTGATTCATTAAAATATTGAAAGTCTCTCAGCAGCTGGGGGCTGTGCCCCCAGACCCCTGCTTCTGGTAACTCAATACTGCTGTTGGAACCCCCCTTCAAAAAATCCTGACTATGCCCCTGCACAACTTGATTGTGCCAAGCATCCTGCCACAGTTTTATATCATTTAATGTACTGAGTTATCAGTAATTCCCCTTGAAAACCTATTCTGAACACACCTTCTTTTGTTTAATATATAGTGTGCATTTTCATTTGTAGCTAAAAACTGGATACTTACATTGAAATGCTTCCTCTTGCAATCATAACAGTATAGATATTTTTGTGTAAAGTTAACAGGGCTACAGCATCTGGGAATTGCACACTTACTTGATAAGTTCTTTATCAATATAAGCTATGGATAATACACTGTGTACCATTCCTTTAAATTCCAAGGAAGATGCTCTACAACATGCATTAGTTAACCGTAGTATGAATCAAATATTCACCAAAAGTGATTCTAAAAGGGAAATTTACCCTTCCTGGTGGACATCAATTTTAAAATCTTTGAAACAGTTGCAACATAAATTCAGTGGGCCTGTGATTATGGTTTAGTGCTAATAAAATTATTGTATATGCAGCTTCTGGAGTTTGCATGCATTCCCAGATCCATTCAACTTCAATTTTAACAAACTCAAAATAATAATACTGCAGCATTTATACTGTGCTCAGGTGATAAAAAGGGGTGAATTTTAGCCACAAACTGTAGTTGTATACCATATGTAGAAGTGACTTGTAAATGGTGACAGGTCCACAGTAATTGAAATAGCAACCCACACCACAGAAAACGTAGCTATGAAGTCAATTGTGTAGCAACATGTGCATTTTAAACCTCTACCATATGATTAAAATGACCTCAAGATCCAATCCTGTGATACCCAAAATTTTCTTACAAATCAAAGTTATAACTACATATGCAGTATCTTTATTCTCTTTGAAAGTCAATTATTGTACTTTATCTTAAATCACATGCATAATGCAATACGCTGTATGTCACAGTTCTGTGTTCCAATTAAAATTGTTTCCATCTGACCCAATCTTTTATTTAGAATTTCTTCCTGAGTCCAGCTGTCAACCTGAGTCCATCTTTCAGTTCAACAATTATTTGGCAATTATGTGGTTAAAAATAGCTTCTAGATTCAATCTTGTGATAGCTATTTTTCAAAAATTTCCTAGGGAAGTATGCCCCTAGACCCCTTTAACATGCTAACTGTATTATGTACTCCACACACTGGTGAGTCAACTCCTCCACTGACACTCAAACCTCTAACTGTTTGGACAGTATAATAATGTAATCAAACTATTAAGACTGCAGAGCATGAGCACACCACTGGGTTAGTATTGCATGATCATGTATGTGTAGCTGATGCTTTCCATTCTTTAAGATGTAAAAATAGTTTTTATATAGCCACTGGCTGTGCCTTTTTAATGATAGCTACAAAAGTAGTATTACAACTGTTATATATTAATTGTTATGTTTATGTGGCTCAAAGGTACATACTGTGAGCCACTTGTACAAAATGACATCAGTTTTATTATCAAATTCAATCTCAGCAAGCTAAATTTGCAAAATTCTCAATGTCCCAGACCCCCTAGAAGAGCAGAGCACACTGTTCTACATAACTGTACCTATCAACCATTGCCACTTTTCTTAGCTTCACATAATTAATGCCCCTGTTAGCACCCTCTCTTCTGAAATCCTAAATCCACCCCTGTAATATTCTTGCTAAATAAATGATGAAAGTTGCAAAAAAATAATTAACCAGCGTGTTTTAGTGCTTAACCTGGATAACCGCTATCCATGTCTCCATAAAATTTCTGTAAAGAGTTTACATATATTCTGTAAAAGAATCAGTGAGGCAATGGAGAGTTGCACATACAATTGCTGAAGTAGAGTTTGCCAATATCATACAGTAGTACTATAGTACTGTATAGTAGGAACATCTAAGGTGTAGGGGCGATCCGTGATTTAATATAACCCAAAAACCTGCTGCGATTGTTCCTCACAACGACATGACAGTATTGGTTGGTAGTCCAGTCTCTTAATTATGTCAAATTTTAGGCAATATCGTGATTTTCCGGACCAAAGCTCAAAACTTGGTACAGTTATTCCTTAGGATGTACAAAGTGATTTTAGAAGGGGTGCCACCATGAACTCACCCTGCATCCCTTTGTACGACAACTATTTTCAACAATCTACGAAATTAAAACCCATCATATTTACTATATTGAATAACTCATGTTTTTCTAAACACATCTCGAAGTTTAATAATTCCTATTTGTGAGTGAGCACTCCATGACATCCCATTATAGTTTCATTGAAATATCATGGCTGTCTATAAAGATACATGGCTTACACAAAAATAAGTTTAGTGAAAATTAAAATCGCTAAAATTTGGTTTTGAGGATATTTCACGATATTAGCTTCTTATTAATTTTCTATCAAAAACCATGTCTATATTTCCACTACTTTGGTGGCCAATCACTGTACACAGAACATCTGATATTTTATCTCCGGGGCAAGTAAGGTCAACCTTATAGAATTAACAAGGTTTCAGAGAGGAATGATTGGTTGGCTTTAATCTTTGCCATGCAACTTATCTGTTTATGCTGTCTAGTAATTATGTACAGTTGTTGATCATAATTAGCTATGGATAAGCTGAATGTGTACATACAGGTTTATTTATTAGCCGTCTAGCACTATTATGTACAGATTTCAAATGATTTATAAAACTCTACAGTGTATACTGTGTAAGTTACTACTTGATGAAGAGTGTTGAATCTAAGTATTATAATGCTTTTAATCCTGCAACTATGTGTACTGTAACAGCTAGAGACTATAAAAGCAAAAATTAATGATCATTGACAATATGGGACAATACCAGCTGGAGATTACACAGCTCTGGAGGGATACTTAATCAGAGAATCTGTGTAGATTTTTAAAAATCATTAGCATTACAATGGACTCACCATTAACTGATTTTGTTACCTCTTGGAATCTGAGTAATGGTTAGCTGTGTATAAGGGTTCTAAGCCTTAAAAATGCATCTCTCAATTGGTTAAAAACATGAACTTACAAAAAGTTTTGCATAATTATGACAAACATTATTTTTTTAGATACAGCCACCTCAGGTTTGACCTTTGGTGACCTTTACAGGAATTTAGCATTCAAACACTGTCATTTCTGTCACTAAATCACATTTACATGATCCAAAATCCACAAAATTGGTTCCAAATTGAGGCTATTACCCCAAAGAATATTAAGCTGTTTTTACAGAAAGTCTGTACGTAGCTTATACTCTGTTTTAAAGTTACAGTGACTTCAATCATGAATCACAATTTTTCCCTTCCATGCACAAGCTTGAAATATGCACAGAATATGTTTACATTTCTAATAGAGTGTACTTAGCAACTTAGCACCTTAAATAGGCATTATATATACTTAGCAGAATAGATCAATGAAAAACAGTATTATTATGGGGTACATATCTCTTCTGATAGCAGGTTTATGTGTGAGGTTCAATTTCTGTGAATTTTGGCAAAATTTTACTGCTTTTGTACACATTTTGGTTAGACTGGATTCTATTTTTATTGAATCAACATAGCCAAGACAATTGCTTAGCTTGCAATTGTAGAATTTCTGATTTGCAAATGTTTACATGTACTCACAAACATAGGCTCAGACAATAATTATACACATATCACTGGAAAATATGTCACACCACCCTATAGAAATGCAATTATTTAGAGTAACCAAGAGTTCATAATAATATATATATATATTACAAGCGGGTGGAAATAGGGCTACTTTTGCTCTTATAACTTAGTGCAAGCAAGAGTTCATAAATATGTATATTATGAACTCTTGGTGCAACTAAAACATATCAAACAGTTCAATATATTTTTATGCATTCAGCTATAGTATGAAAATGTACTGTTTGTTCAATTAGAATTTTTAAAAAAAACTGTTTCTACAAAAGCCTGTTAATTTTAGCAACTTTTCTATGCTCACCTGTATAGTGCGTATACCATATAGGGGGTGGGTGGGAGGGTGCGTGTGTGTGTGTGTGCATGTTAACATTCACCAATTAAAATGTTACCTTTTTTCCACAGGTTTACAGGATGGAGGAGGTTACAGGTTGAAGACAAGCAACTAATTTTTGTGTAAGCTTGTGTAGTGAGTGTGAGTGTGTGTGTGTGTGTGTGTGTGTGTGTATGTGTGTGGTGTGTTCGTGATAAAGATTTTTTTTAATTCACCAATTAAAATTTGACCTTTTTCCCCTCAGGTTTACATGCTGGAGATGAGCAAACAGCTAACTTGAAAGTTTTGTAATGACCATTTATTTGCTAAATTCATGCTTCCAGAATAAATTGAGATGCATGGGCTGTAATTTTGAGGTTAAGGTGTGGTTTTTATACAGTACTGTAGTTAGATGGGACCATGTGATTACTATTACATTGTTATAAAAGGGTCCTTTAATTTTGGTCTTGTGCTACTGCTGCTCCCAGTACAGCATACAAAGTACAAAGTTGGATCACGTGATCAAAATAGTTTAAATGTGTTATTAGCATGATGTATAAGGCTTATTGACCATTGAAAAGTTGATGAATTAAACATTCACAAACAGAATGCTTCTCCATTGCAACTCACCCACGCAATATAGCACGCGCATCACTTATAATCAGTACTCAGCCGGGGTATGCAACTATTGGATTGAGATAGTGATTTTTATAAAATTATTTGTATCATCTGGATGGTTGCAGAAGAAAAGGTACAGATACACTTCACACAAAATCCAGGATGATTTTTTAGATTTAATGGAGAAGGATGTTTTAGGCAACATTTCGTCCCGTTTGATGTGTCAAATGCTTCTCAGGCAGTTGTTGTGTTACGATATGTGACAGATGTCTTTGATGTTTATGAAGAATTAATAGGTCTTTATTAAGTACCATCAACTGATGCAGCTACTCTTGTTGCTACAGCCAAGGATGCATTGAAAGATGCTGGTCTACCAATTAGTAAACTCTGTGGCCAATGTTATGATGGGGCTGCAGCTATGAGAGGAATAAGATCTGGTGTAGCCAAGTGAATTCTTGATGAAGAACCTAGGGCAGTGTATACTCATTGCTACGGCCATTCTATCAATCTTGCAATGAATGATTCAATAAAGGCCTGCAAGCCTGTCAAGAACTCCCTGGAAGTAACTCACGAAATTATGAAATTAATGAAGTACTCCCCACGCTGTGAAGGTATTTTTCAGGGATTTAAGGACACCCATGATCTCTCTGTAGGCCATCATACACCTGGGGTAAGAGTATTATGTCCAACAAGGTGGACAGTATGTGCCAATGCTCTGGCAAGTGTTATTTCAAATTATGAAGTTTTACTGAGCACATGGGATGAGGCTGTAGAAGTGATTTCAGACACAGAATGTAAAGCAAGGATTAATGGAGTAGCATCCCAAATGAAAAGATTTGAGTTTGCGTTTGGTGCCATTCTTGGTGAAATGGTCTTGCGTCATTCTGACAACCTCGGTCAGTGTCTTCAGAAGAAAACAATATCTGCTGCTGAACGTCAACATGTAGCAAAATGGTTACTGACACATTGTGAAGTATTAGGACTGAAGAGTCTTATGACTTGTTCTGGCAAAAGGTTGTTCATTTCTGTGAAGACAACAATGTGCAAGAAGCACAATTACCACGACCTAGAAAATTGCCAGCATGTTTTGATGATGGCTTGTCTAGGGGACACACTGCTCCTTCGCCTAAGGAACATTATTGACAAATGTACTATGCATGAGGCTATCGATACAGCAATTGGCTGTTTGTTGAACAGATTTGATCAGGAGGGATACAGGGTTTATCGCAACCTTGAGGATGTATTGATCAAGGCAAGTCTGCAGGAAAACTTTGACCAGCAGTTCTTATTTGTGTGCGAATTTTTCAAGGATGATCAGTGCTGATCACTGTAAAGTGCTAATAATAATAATAATAATAATAATGATATTGATTCCAGATGACTTGCATTCCCAACTTGTCATATTTGGTCACAGTTTTCAAAGTATCCCTGACAAGGAGAAACCTGCAACACCAACAATTTCTGACATCAAAGAATACTTTGTAAAACTATCTACTGCTTTACTTCTCAAGCTGATTTTAGTAATGCCAGCCACAAATGCAACATCTGAACGTTCTTTTAGTGCTTTACATCGAGTTAAAACATATTTGAGGAGCACAATGACACAGAATAGGCTGAACAACCTTTTGCTACTTCATGTCCACAAGGAGTATACAGACTCATTAGATTTAAAGAGTGCTATTAATAGGTTTATTGGTGATTGTCCTGTAAGGCGTATCATATTTTGTACAATGTAGCCAACATTGTGTACAAATATGATCTTGTGTTTGACTGTTTTCACATTATTCTCACAGTAATTTTAAACATAAAATTTGATGCTGAAAGTGCTCCAGATGCCATTTGAGAGCCCAAATTTTCAAAAATTTTCTGGGGGGCATGCCCCCAGACCCCCTAGGTTTGGCAACGGCTGAGTAGACTTTTATAGCCTACTCAGATGGCCTGACCACCATTCAAATGCTAGATCCGGCCCTGCAAAGAAACCATCATGTAGCGAGTTCAGCTGCAAACAAATCATTCTGTAGAGAGTTCAGCTAGAAGAAGACACCTTGTAGAGAGTTCAGCTACAAAGAAACCACCATGTAGAGAGTTCAGCCTCAAACAAATCATCCTGTAGAGAATTCAACTAGAAACAAATCGCCCTGTAGAGGGATCAGCTAGAAGAAGTTACCTTGTAGAGAGTTCAGCTACAAACAAATCACCCTGTAGAGAGTTCAGCTGGATAAAAGTCACCATGCAGAGAGATCAGCTAGAAGACGTCACATTATAGAGAGTTCAGCTCCAAAGAACCCACTCTGTTGAGAGATCAGCTATATACAAACAAATTACCCTATAATTATAGAGATTAGCTAGAAAGAAGCCTGTAGAAAGCTCGACTACAATCAAATTACCTTGCAGAGAGTTCAGCTACAAGCAAACCACTTTATAGAGAGATGAACTAGAAACAAGTCATCTTGTAGAGAGTTCAGCTACAAAGAAACCATCCTGTAGATAGTTCAGCTACATTTCAAGTCACCTAGTAGAGAGATCAGCTGCAAAGAAATTATCCTGTGGGGAATAATTGGCATTTAATAAATATATGTATATAATTTGTATAATTACTATATAATAAAATCAAAAATAGTTGAAGTATTAAAAATCTTCTTTTCTTCTTTCTGTTATAAATTTAGAAAAAAACAGATGGGTTAAAAAAGCCCCAAAGCCAGCCATAGGCTGGCTTTGCATTATACAAATACAAAAAGAAGTGATATCTAATCAAAAAACAGCCACGCTGCAAAAAAAGGTGCAGCCCCCAAAATGGCCATGGTGAAAAAAGATGAGAAATCCAAAGTGGTGGCCAAGAAATGGTAGGTTAATGGTAAAATTTTAATAATGACAATTCAGGTGAATTTTGTGCAACTTGGTCTTGGCACCAAATTCATGTGAATTGTCAGGTATGTTACAAGGCCAATTTTGGAAATTATTGGACAGCCTAAAAATTGCCAATTTTGGCTACTTCTTGCAAACAAAAGTTACCACTTTTGGCAACTTTACAAAGCAGTGTAATGCAAAGCTATAGGACTGCTAAGAATTTGCCAGTTTTGGTAACTAAGTTTCTATCTAACTTTGGCAACTTTTGGAAACCATCAAAAAGTTGCCAAGCCTGAAACTGCTGATGGTTTCCAAATTTGGCAGTTTAAGGTGGTGCTCAAAACTACCAATTCTGGCAATAAATGTACTCTTTTTTATGAAGACAAATGAATAAATCAATTGTGGAATCTAGTTTGCAAAAATGGCAAAATTTGATGCCCACTATTGGACTGTTCATGCATACTAAAATTACCACTTCTGGCAATTTCTTCCAAATAAACCCACTTTAGGCTACTTTTGGAAGCAAACCAAAAGTTGCCCCAAAACTGAAAACTATAGTCCAAATTTGGTAGCTTGGACATCCACAAACTGTGCTTGTACCTATCCATTCTGCATTCCAGCAATACAACTCAATTTTGACTTAATTGGCAACTGGATTAGCAGATTTTGTGATCTAGTTCATCAAAAAGATGGTGAAAGGTTTGACTCAATATTGCCAAATTTGGCAGCAAAATATACATAACACAAATTTAGAATACCCTATTCTGCATTATAATTATTGTAGTTTATGCCTGCTGGCTCAATGTATATCTAAACCGTACGATATATATGGTGATTACTGCTGCAATGTACTGTTCTACAATTTACGTATCTTTATAAGATTCAACAGAAATATTATTTACAACTACAGTTGATGTACATTTTCCAAACAGAATTATAATTAATGTTGTCCATATCTAATGCATTTTTTAATGGTCCTCTTACATTTACGTTTGGCCAATGGTGTGAAAGACTCTTGAGGAACCTCTTCTTGGGGATCATCAATCTTATATCGGGGATCACCATTCTTGTCTTGTGGATTACCTTGAACAAATTCATCATCTGATGATAAAGGAGATATAGTAGGCTCTCTTTGTCCAAGTTTCTCCCACTCTAGATCTTCATCTGCAGCTTCCTCTTCTGAATCATCACCTTCGGCATCATTGCTTTGCATGTTATTATGCTTCTGTTCAGACACAGAAACTCCTTCACTTTCAAACTTGTTATAAATTGTTTTTAGCACTTTCCTTAGACATTCAGACCATTTACCTATATACATATAATAATGCAACTAGAGTAAAATGATTAAAAATAATTGATGCTGACCTTTGTGCTGTGTCGGAGTTTCTCTAGGATAATTGAAAGGCACATTTCTCGGCCACCACTCAGGCTGTTCTCCTTTCCAATCTATGCCAAGGTCTTTTCCAATTCCAACAAGAATCGAACAAAGTGTCCTCCCATTCATTTCATCAATCAGCTGAGGTAAAGCAGGCAGAATCAATTTAGGAAGTAACATATCCTCTTATGGCTGGTGTTGCAGCACTTCAAGAAACTCTTGCTGGCTGTTCTTTACAATACTAGCCATCCGCTTATCTCCAACAACATAAAGGCCTCCAGTCCAAGGTGTGGCATAAACAAATAAGCTTGGTACTCCATATTTCTCAAGGTCTCCAATTTTCTTAGTAATAACATCAACTCTCCTTTTGGAGTCTCTTGAATTCATCTTGTTTTTGGAAGCCATTTTCTTAGCAGAAGTTATCAAGCAACATGCAGGTATTCAAAGGTGTTGACTATTTATATTCCTCAAACAGCTGATCCTTGCAAAACAGCGAGTTTAAACAGGTTTAACTGGTTCTGGGTAAAATCTAAAGTCCTTTGATTGTTATAAAATCTCTCAGCTGAGGAATTTCAAGGCAAAGTATCAGATGACTATATACTTTGAAGTTTGTGATCTAATCAACACCACTAGGCAGCACATCTTTATTTGTTGGACTTGATCATTATTTGAAGAGCCATGAAGATAGGTAGAAGCTATAAAGTGAAGAAAATTTCAGGAGCCAGATCTTTACAAAACTCAAAGCCTCAGTCATCTAAATCAATTCATCAAGAAAAGGTATGCATATTAGAACACTTCTATGGCATGTAGCTACTGGATTGATTTTAATTTTGACAGGTTTGTGTACTACCTAAGGAAATAGTATACTATCAAGCTGTACTGCAATCAGAGAGATTTGTACCACTAAACAAACAGTGCACTGTTAAAATGAGGTGTTACAGGTGCACCCATCGTAAAGGTGTTCATGTACACCCATGGTATTTACAACACCCTAAGGGAGTACTGTAGCACTACGGGTGTTATTGAACACCACAAATGTCACTTTATTCCCCATAATAGCTAAGCCACTGTAAGGGTGTTTGCCTACACCTTGGTATATTGAAACCCACAATCGGATGCTTCTATTAAAAATTAGGTTATAAATACATTTTGTTAACTTCTATAAGAGTGACTTGGAAACAACCATGTGATAAGTATAAAAGTGTTGCAAAAATACAATTGTGTACTGCTAATGTGGTTTGTTGTTGTTAATCATTGCGTATAAATTGAAATCAACATGAAGGTTACCGGAATGTTATAGCAAGCCTACATTTCTTTTCAACAAAATGCCACCATGGAGAGCACTAGAACACCTTTAAAGTGTACTGTGACGCCTTTTTAGCTATTCCTAGAACACCCTTAGGGAGTATTGTAACGCCTTTATAACGCCTTTTAGTTGCTCCTAGAGCACCCCTGGGGAGTACTACAACTCCCTTCAAAGGAGTTTAATTTACACAGCAGTTAGAACTCCTCTAAAGGTGATTGGATTACACCCTATTTTTAACAGTGTGGTATGCCATTGCAGATTGTTCTCAAAATGGACAGCTTATGTCAGAGTACTGTTTGATAAAGAAGTTGAATTTCCATTCCAGTCAATGTATATCAAGTACCTCATGCTTACTTACCTGTTCCTGCCAAGAATCACAAGTACAATGTGATAGATTAAAATCCATCTCTTCAACAATTATGGAGAACTACAGCACATTTCACTCAAGAGAAGAGTCACAATATTGTGTACATCGTTCAACCATCTGTAAGTTTCAGAGCGATCAGAGAGTTGCAGTGTATTTATCTCATGCTAATGATGAGGAAAGTGATGTAAAAGATGCTCAGCAAGTAATTGTATTAAGCATTAGTCCACCTTGTGTTGCCATTATATCAGGTACAATTTATAAGCGTATATATAGGTACTGGTGTTAATTGTTTATGCGCATTACTTTTGTATAGAAGATGAACAGAGTGCAGGCCTAATAATGAGGCACAAAAGAAATAATTCGATGTACAGGTGTACTGCATGTACTGATCTGCAGTGTGATCATGTAAAGGTATAAGATAGACAATGTAATGATATTATGTAGGTATTCGGGAGCTACATATGCACCTTACTGTAACATGTACTGTGTACAATGTGTATAACAAAAAAATGATAGATAATGAATGATGACTGGTCTAACAAATGTATCATATTTACATGTTATACATACCACACATTTTGGTATTAATATATGCTTCCAGCTGTCCACTTTAACCTTACTTACATAATAATATTACTATACGTTATTAAATGTACTGACATGCAGATGTTCCAAGAATTGTGTGAAAGATCTGAGTTCATGCCTGATGAAGACACTGATGATGCCAAGATTGATAAAGCACCCAATGCAGTACCATGGATCAAAATACCTTATCCACTATCAAAAGCACTACAGAACCGTGTGGCTGAACATGAGGAAGGACAGTGGACATTCCCGCTGCACTTAATTCCACCATTTAAGCCAGGTAAAATTAATTGCCTATACTCGAATAAAATAATTAGTAGTCACAGTAGTAGTTAGGTTTTAAATTGCTTGTTATTTTAGGTGAACATTGTGAACATGGAAATCCATGGAACAATGGTGATCCAATCCAAAACAATTGGGTTGCTGGTACAAGTGTTATGATTTATAAACAGAACTTTGCTTTACATGACAAGGCAAGAGAAGTGTACTACAGGCCAACTGTTGGAGATTGTTCATGCCAATACAATTTTGATGGACAAGATTATGTACTTTTTAATTTGGACAACAAAAGGTTTTTTTACTATGGATTGCTGTTCAATTATTTGCACCTCATGATTGAAGGGAGAAACCCATTGATAGCTTACCAAAGGTATGCAATGCACGCATGTATCCCTTAGTATAATTTCTACTTTGGAAATTTAGCTATCTCTTTTTGTTTCCATATATACATTTTATATTGATGTGTGGATTATCATAGGATGCTTTTATGTGTAATTGTATTAATGCCTCATAATAAAAGTTAAAGTCACACATAATTTCTAAAAATATATAGTGTCATTAATTTACAGTTGCTATACATTACCTTTTTAGAAGTCTTCATAGAACATACACATGCTTAGGAGAGAGCAAGACACCTTCAATACATTTTTGAAGAGCATGGTATGCATTTAGTCGACTTTTAGCCATACCAATTGATGATTCTGTTGCTTGTGAAAGTTGTGGACCCTGTCCAGAAATAATAGTATGTGATGGAACTATGATAGGCATGCGTAAAGATCTTATGATGCCCATGAATGATTTGGATGAGAGTAAATTAGTTCCTGTCAAGGGAAGTTTACATTCTGATAGAGTTTTGATCAAGACTGCACGAGCTCGATATTTGTTGTTGCAGTATTCTTGCTTTAAAAGAGATAGAAAGCCGGTTGCTTGTCCTCAAACGCTTACCGACAAAGAATTTAAGCAGCTCACTGAAATACTACATTCTGATGGTTTTGTGGCACTAGAAAAACTGTTGCTGAAAATAGAAGATCAACACCAAGAAAGATTAGCACCTGTGCCATACAGAAAGTTTCTCTCAGAAATTGCGAGAAATTTGCCAGCCTGTGGAATGGTACAGATTGCATGATGCAAACAAGCATGTGATGTACTGAAAAGAATTGCTAACAGATCAATAGATGTGTTTTTACCAGAAAATGCCTGCCACTGAAGTTTACTTTCAGAAAAGGCACCTGTTATTTCATCTTTCCTGTTGCTGTGCCAAAAGCATTGTTCTTCTGGGATTCCTCAGGAGGTTTTTGATTTACTGAGTCATATTTTGGTGACTATACAAGCTCCATTCAAGATCTCTGAACCAGACAAGTGCCATTATCCTGAGCCAAGCGAGGCAAATAAGTTTAGTTACTTTCCCAGCTTACCACAATTACATGGAAATGCTGTGTACCAGATTGACAAATCCAGGTTATCAACTGCCAATGATGTTTGTAATAAAAGAAGCTCTAAGCACGCTGCGCTTACACCAGGGATATTTACCATATATTGCCCCCATGCAATATGCTATGGTTTTGAAGTCCTGAAAGAATGTGAACCCCCACGACATCCATTTCAGATTTTTAAGACTCGTTTTCCAAAACCTCCTAAGATCATAGTATATGACAATGCATGTGGTCTTCATCAATATTGTCTAAATAGAGAACCAATTTTCTTTCAAAAGACTTCTTTTTTTGGGGAACCGATTTCATTGGAGAGGGCATATAGGCTGCCCATCTGGCTACTGTTTAGATGAATACAGCACACTGGATACAAAGAGCTTAAATTCACAAGTGAATGAGCAGGCAAATGCTGGTATGCAGCGAATCAAGGGACAACTTGCATACATGAGCCATTCCAACTTCTTTTTTCATTTGAAACTATTTCTTGCAATCAAAAACAGAGACCACAAGTTGAAACTTTGTGTGAGATAAAGTTCTGCCTACACCTAAATGCCTGTTTTACATAATAATGTTGGATTCTGCAATATCTGCATATCATTTGATTAATAAGTAAGCACATGTCATAGCGATTGACTATAGTGTAAATTTATTAATGTTCATGCCTTTTATGGTTATCTGATTATCACCATTACGATTATCATTATCGTAGAGTTGACAACCATGCCACGCCACAGAAAAAAAAAACAGGTGTAGCACACTGATGCTCCACAGAGAGCTGGTATTACAGAATTGCAGATGCATTTGCTGTATAGCAAATTTGGTTGATAAACTACAATGTGTAGGTATGTACAAAAGATAGAACTATGTTGGATTAATATAATGGAGGCTACAAAAATCATGAATGTATAATCATCACAGCATTTCGAACCTGAGTGAAGATGCCGATGAAAGTGCAATCTGCATGGACATGCATAAAATTAGCACCTTGATTTGTAGCTATATAGCATGATTTGTAGCAAGATATTCTTATGACTTTGTCCATTTTATCGCATTTTGGTCAATTCACATTCAAATCATAAGTTTGCTACATAGCTATATTCCTACTGCTGCTTTTTAAAGTGAATGTGTAGCTAGCTACCTGGCATCCACTGATAATATTGCTAGTAATCATATTTAAATACTTTCAGGCATCATTATAACAGTTCCTCTAAAGTAAGCATAGTTGCTTTGTGAACTTTAACACTGTAAACTGTAAGTGTCAAAGTTTCCAAAACTGGCAACTTTTAGACTGTTGTTATAATGCCAAAAACAGCAGCTACTGCACACGCTTTTATAAAATTGCCATTTTTGGTAATTCTAAGAATTAGTTACACAAAATTACCAATTGTGGATAACCGAATCCCACAATCAAATTCTCTATCATCTTTTATAAAAGAAAGTACATTTATTGCCAAGTTTGGATACTTTTGAGCATCATTTGTGGTTACGCAAAGAAACACAAAAGTTGCCAATATTGGCAATTTTGGGTTGCCTGAAGTTGCCAATATAGTCAACTTTGGGCAGCCTGAAGTTACCAATATTGGCAACTTTGGGTTGCCGAAGTTGGCAACTTTGGGTGGCCTGAAGTTGCCAATATTGGCAATTTGGGTGGCCTGAAGTTGCCAATATTGGCAATTTGGGTGGCCTGAAGTTGCCAATATTGGCAACTTTGGGTGGCCTGAAGTTGCCAATTTTGGCAACTTTTAGGCTGTCCAATTGTTGCCATAAACAGCTTGTAACATACCTCAAATTGTTGTTATTAAATTTTTACCATTAACCTACCATCACAGCCATTTCTTGGCCGCCACCTTGGATTTCACATCTTTTTTTCACCATGGCCTTTTTGGGGGCCGCACCTTTTTTTACAGCTTGGCTGATTTTGATTAGATAGACTTTACATGAAGTCTCACTCATGTATAACAGAGCACCAAATTGTGTATAAGCATTCACTGATATGCAATAGCAAAATATTATCATTTTGTATAATTATGATTTATCTCAGTTTCTATTACATCACTGTAACACCACCTCTTCAGTTTAAAATTTCATGAGTTGAGTATTCCTTTATAATATATGCTTTACTGTAACAACATGATAATAATTATACAGAGCATTAAAACCTGTAAATGTATATTGAAAGTAGAGGCGGTTTGCCCTAAATTCCTTTCCCTTGGGTTCTTGACCTCATTATGGACCCTATTCAATTAACTATTATATCAAGTAAGTCAATGGCTGTATAATGTTATTATAAGCCACTGCGCTAAAATACAGGCTACAATATGGATAATATCAAGAGTTATTATTAACTCTTGATAATATTAATAGTCATATCTTTCACTTTATGCATAGCTATCGATCTGCAACAACTAGCCAGTACACGATATACAAGTAGAGTAATTGCATAGGTAGTAATATAGATTTGAAGGGCAAAATCAATATTAATTTTTACAATATGACATAATATATAGCTGCATAATATAAAACTATACTATAATATAAAGTATAGTCTAATTATTATTTTCTACTTTGTTCATCCATTCAATGTATTCATTGAGATAATCCTTCAATTTCTCTTCTTCCACTCCCAAACTTGCTAGACTCTTGTTGAATTTAGGGTCATAGCTAGCTCTGCGTCTGGTATAATCATGTGTGGTGTGTTGTATTCTAACAGCATTAGAAATCACATCATCTGATATTGGAATATCACAAAATGAGTAAATACGTTGAAGAGTAGCACTCAAATTGTTCACATACATGGTGAATGGAATGACAAGCTTGTTGTCTGCAGGCTCCTTGTAAAATGACATTTCTTGTATGCAGTAAGGAACTTGTGTATGCACTACATAATCACGAATAACTCTCCATGTAGCAGGGAACAGGCCATTGTTTGTTTTAGTATCTTCAGCCACAAGTTTCATCAAATTAACAAAACTGCTCAAACGATCAACAGGATTTCTTACCACTGCTAAAAACTTAGCATGAGGATATTTTCGTTCAATATTTCTTGCATTTACCACAAAATGTCCTTTTAATAACATACGCTGTTTAGGCTTGCCACGGTAGTACATCACTTTCTTCATCACACAATCAGTAAACATCATGAAACTCCTAATAATATCTTCATTCATTGGTTGTCGTAGTCTAGCAAATGAATATCCCCAACACATAAAAGATGAACCCAAGCAAAAGTTACACAAGCCAAAATACCAAGACCGCAATATACCATCCCATGTCTCTGATTCTAAAATGGCAACGTGATGACGTTTAGTTGCTTCTGTTCCAAATAAACTGGTGTTGTAAAAATAGTTTTGTAATCCTAATTTTATAAGAGCAGATGTAAACAATTTCCAAACCCAAATATAAGGAATAATACCTTCAGCTAATGTGGGAGCAATAAAGTTCATTGTGTCATCTTGTAAGTAATTCTGTAACTGAGATGATCCACTACGGGGTGCTGTAACCATGAACACTGGCTTTTTAATTTTAACTTTGTGGTATGAAGAATATATCAGCTCATCTATGTACCAACACACTCCATGGATAGGTATTTTAATGAGAGAGCCCAGTACCATCAAAAACACCAACACTCGATTTGTAATAGGAATATTTTCTTCTGGCTTTCCCTCAGTAAAAGCAGCAATAAAATACCTAGAATATGATGGCCAAGTTGGTATCATAGGTGGCATTCCCCATATGAAGAGACCCATCACAAATAGTGGTAGACATGTTAATGAGATGAAAAGCCAAAAGAGTGTAGTAACACAGCAAAATAATATCCTCATCAAAGATGAGGAAAATTTTGGCTGCTGATGATCATCTAAAATGAAAATGTCTTGAATTAAACCATCCATAGCTTTGTGCTCTATATAAATGAAAGCATTACGATATCAGATTACAATATACAATATTGCTTAATGTACTTGCTCACATACATAACAAAAAGGACTGACACTAAGATAAAACGTTATGCCAGTCTGAAATACATGTAAAGGGATGCAAGCACTGAATAAATGTCCTCACTCTGAAAATTGTTGTGTATTGACATGCAGAGAAAGGCTATAGCTATAGCAAGGGTTCATAATATTATGAACTCTTGAAAGCAAGTTAGGTAGTCTAACACCCAAGCATGCACATGCATTGTGATTTGTTGCAGTCGTTATCACAAAACTTTAGCTTTGAGCTAACCATCAACAGATAGGCATGCTGTGACCAGTTCTGCAATAATCTCACATGTTCTTATAGGAGTAGCAGCCAATAACACAAAACTTCAAAAGTTTTAATCACAATCTTTGGTGAATAAGTGTTAGGCCTTGGTGATGCAAATATGAAATGATTTCTGGCCTTCCAGGATAAGGCATGACTGCAACTATATGACAATTCTCATTCTATAAGGACACAAAAGATTTTCACTTCATATAGCTAGCAAAGTTATATCAGTATAATATGTTGCTATATTTATATTGCCATTACTAATTCACTAATTAGGAATTAAATGTATTAATTTTATGAATACAGACTGCATTATGTGCACCTTTTTCTGCAAGACTAGTACTTTTTGTATGTTTGCACACCCAAAACACATAGTTTCGTGGTGTTATGTTGTACACAGACCTTCAGCACTTGTGCTGTAAAGCCTTAATAAACAAACTAAAGTCCACTTGGTTCCACATGGGGGTGATTTGAGATAATAAGTCACTCTCTAGAGTTCCTATAGATACAAATATTGACAAGGAGAAAACATCCTAACCACCTGGCAGACTCCTGTAAGCATTTGAGCATAAATAGGATGGCTGCAGGTTCAGGTCCAGTCATAAATTTTTTCTCCTTTCTGCACCTTTTCAAACATACTAATATAATATCTTTAAGCAAGCTGTAGGACTAGGAGTACTATAGACCTTCAGCACTTGTGCTGTAAAGCCTTAATAAATAAAAACAATAATTGAAAAAATGTACTAAGCTTACAACTTTCTTACAGAAAACTATTTCTTGCATATGAAAAACTTATTCTAGAACTTTTATTGCTGGAACTTTTACACAGTATGGGAATTAATTTTACATATTTTTAACCCTTATACTTTTTGGGGGCTGCACCCTTTTTAATAGCTTGGCTGTTTTGGTATAGAAATCACTTCTTTTTGTAATTGCATATCCCAAAGCTACTTCCTATTTAGTTGCGTTTCAGGTTTGTAGTTGAACTCTCTACATGTACAGCTGACTTGTTTGTAAATGAACTCCCTACTGGATGACTTTTAACATAGTTGAATTCTCCAGAAGGTGACTAATACTTGTTATGTAGCTGAACTCTCTACAGGGTGACTTGTAAATAGCTGACAGGGAGACTTGTTTGTAACTGAACTCACTAGTAGATAGTGTGAATTTGTTTCAAAGCTGAGCTATTATGGTGAATTTTTGTAGTTGTTCTCTGGGGTGTTATGTAGCTGAACTCTCCAAAGGGTGACATGTAACAGCTGAACTGTCTACATGTTGACTTGCTTGTAGCTACATGGTGATTTGTAATGTAGTTGAATTCTCTGCAGGGTGACGTGTTTGTAGCTGAAGTCTCTATAGGATGACTTGCAACATAACTGACCTCTCTACAGGGTGACTTGTAACGTAGTTGAACTCTCTACAGGGTGATGCTGCCTTGGTGACGTAATTTTAGATGATAAGGGCCCATTCTGAGTCTGATGTAAAAGCATATACAAGGAAAAATTAGGAATTTTAAGTTTGATTGGAGATCATAGAAATAAAGAGTAAACAAGAAAAGTCACCTACACCGGCTTGGATTTTTGCTGATAGATGCTGCTGCAAAAAAGAGAGCATAATGGCCACTTTACTTTGACAGTTGAGGCATGGTATATGTCTACTGCCATTCTTTCTTATGCAATAGTTGACATTTAATCCCTAATTCAGTCATGGCTATAGACTGAAGTAAGGACTAAATGTCCACTAATATGTCTGCAAGCAGCCTTAGACGTTATTAAGTTTTGTATTAGTAAGTCAGTCAGTTAGTAAGTCAGTCAGTTAGCAGAAAATTCCACTAAATAAAATCTTTAAGCTTTTTGTACTAGACACTTTTGTGCCTGGTTGTACCTAACCAAGGTACCATGAAAGCATTGTGAGGCTGCATGGTTTCTGTCAATATTATTTGTGAAAAAGTGGAAACCTCAAAATCCCTAGCAAGCACCACTGTGCTGTATGACATCACTCATATATATATGTAATGTAGTGCTGAGCGATAGTAAAAATTTTACTATCACGATAGTTACTCAATAAATATTGTGATAGTGAATACTATCCCGATAGTTTATGAAACACTTTGCTCTTAACAAAGAGTTAGTTGTATAGCTATGATTTATAGTCATATAGAAAGTTATTTTGCATGCACAGGACATTTGTTAATTAACTGCGTGGGTGGCTGATGGATATGGACTTTTGGTATAGCTTTTACAGGCCACTCCTTTGTAAGAAAGCTGGTAATACCAACTGTAAAACAGTATAGAAGGGTTGTTAATACCATTTTAATGCAGATCTGAGCTTATCACGATAGTGATATCCCTACTATCGCGATAATGATAGTGATTTACTATTGCACTATCGATACTATTGCTCAGGCCTAATGACATCCAAATATTCTTCTCCCACCCCTCCCTCCCTCCCCACCCCACCCTCTTCCCCCCACCCTTCCTCCCTCCACACATACATAAACACACACACAACACACGCACATGCATGCACACACACAACACACACATATGTACGCATGCGCACATGCATACACTTTGAAAGCTGCTCACAGCAACAGGTACCATGATAGGCGGAGTCTCAGGATGAATCCTGGGCTAGTTACGAACTATGACTGCACAAATATGATGATGTCTGGTTAGATCTCCTGATCATTTGAAACATCTTCCAATCATTGCGTTCCTAAGATGTGTCACAGTCATGTATGTAAACCTACTACCTAACAAAAAAACAAAGTAGGTCACTCTCTAGTGCAAAACAGGTGCTTTCTTTGGATTGAAAGCCCAAAGAAAGAGGAGTTACTCCACATGAACACCATGGCCAATTGGCTTTAGCCAGTATCTGCAATGTTGCAAAATACTGCGCCATGGGGAGGCGCCAACAAACATAGTCTTGATAAAGACTGACCCCTCCTCCCACATACAAACAGTCCAGCATGCTATTCTAGAGAACATCTCTCCCTGACCACTTGCTGGGTGAGCCCCTCCCTTTGCTGATACCAGGGTTGTGATTTTACGTAACTAAAAGACATTTGGATTCCAGCTGCATGCACACTGAGCTTGACACTGAGTTCAGTATGCTATATACTAATGTAGTCACCAGACCCCTGCTCCTGGTACAGCGGACTACTGAGTCAGTAATTAGGTGATTGCTTTCTCACATCTTTATACTATTGTAGCTAGCTGTTAACTAAATGTTTTTCCTTGCTGCATGTACTATATTACCCACACACATGCACACTAGGTTTTCATTTTGTAGAGCACTATAAAGACACATTGTAATCTTGTGTGATTTGCATCCTATTGATTATTGTGCTATTTAATGAAATTGAGACATTACATGGTGTCAGGAGTTTAAATGAACAGTTCTTTTCATCATGGACAACTTGAAACCTCCAAGATAATTAGCTAGTGGGTCCACCCCATTGCTGAGAAGTGGTATCAATGGAAACAACAATGCAATTGTTCATTGAACTAACCATGACAAAATCATCGGAAAGGAAAAATGTAGTGCGTTTCTATACATGATAGGGCAAGCCGACGGAGACATCTACAATACCATGCATGACTCAAAGGGAAGACATGAAACTGACAAGGTTCAAGGTTGATCTTCTGTTCGCCAAATTCAAAGTGTATTGCAAGCCGAAACAAAATGTAACTATCAAAAGATATCACAAGTGCAAAACCGGGGTGAAACCATTGATCAGTACATTACCAAACTCAGACTAATCACAAAGAACTGCAAATTTGGAAAAGGTAACTACCTGCTGATAATAGCTGCCCTACACCAACTATATCTCCTTATTTATAACTACACATATGTAGCTAAGTAGCTTGCTACACTGCTTCTCTGAATACTGTGACTGCTCTATTAGAATATCCAGATCCTGACTGTTCTACTAGAGTATCTCGAACTTTCTTGCAAACATTGTCCCATAAAAGTGGGGCCATTACCCCCCTGGTCCTTCCATCTCCACCACCTATGTGCTGAATCCAATCAAAGTTCATAATATCTAACAGAGAACAGTGATAGAGTCCATATGTTGAGGAAATAACACAGTAGTAGACCACTGAACAAAAGCACCAAGCAGCCCATAGCAGAACCTGTAAAACCTCAGCCTTGTGGTAGTTGTGACTTCTGGCATCCCAGAAAACAATATGGAAAGCAGTGCCGCAAATGCAACAAGTACAATCACTTTGCAAAGTATTATAGAAACTTCCACACAACTGATACAATAGAATAGAATTAGGATTCAGATTCTGGTGACAGTGGGCATTCAACTATTTATTGGAGCCATCACCAGTAAAAACAAAGATTATAGGGGATGAGTGTCACACATCCTTACAAGTTCAAAACCTCACAGTCCGATTCAAAGTTGACATGGGCTCACCTTTGACCAAACCAGTGACAAAATTGACCAGCTACAGTGGTGGAAACCTCAAGGTGGTAGGATGTAGCCGCCTACCCTGTGACCACCAACAATTGGAATTCTACATGGTAGATACAACACAGGATCCTATACTTGGTCTGTCTGCATCCCAAAAACTTCGAATTGTCAAAATAGTTCTCAAAATTGATTGTGACATGATTGACTCACCTCACCAAGATGTTGTTTGAAGGCCTTGGGTGCCTTAAGATTCCCAGATAGATTCATCTGTGGCTCCAGTTGTGTGTCCACAAAACCAACCAGTGGCATTACAAGAACGGCTCAAATACACACTGAATGAGATGGAGAACATGGGGGTAATAAGGAAGGTTGATGAACCTGCTGACTGGGTAAATTCATTAATGGTATTTGAAAAACCAAAGTCCAAGAAATTACACATCTGCCTTGACTCCAGGCCACTAAATAAAGCAATTCGATGAGAGCATTTTCAACTACCAACTCTAGAGGATCAAAAAAAAAACATTGTCAGCAGCACTGCCACGTCTACAAAGAATGCTCCTACAGTTGCAGCAGTACACATTCACACTGATATACAAGCCAGGCAAGGACATGACCCTAGCTGATATTCTGTCAAGTGCCTACCTTGACATTGACTCCACCTCACAGAATTTGAATGAAGACCTTGTATGTGCAGTAAGCTCAGTGATAAACAACTTGCCAATATCAGACCCCAAATTGGAAACTATACAGCTAGCCTGTACCAGTGATACCACAATAATCAACTTGCAGAGCACAATCATAGCAGTATGCTCTGAAAACCAATCAGAGATTCTTCAGGAACTTAGGCCCTATTGGAGCTTTTGTGATGAACTGAGTACAGCTGAAGGAATTGTTTTCAAGGGTGAGAACGAGGTGGTGATACCCCACAGTCTGCGAAAAGAAATGTTGCTAATTGGACAAGATCCACACAGCAATTTGCTAAGTTTTCAATGTCTTTACCCATTCCCAGCCAGAACAAAACACCTTTCGCATATATCTTACTTTTCACTATACCTAGATGTGCTGTGAAACTTGTTTACAGTACCAAGCATCAAACATCAAAGAAACCATGAATCAGATGAGCCACCAAAACGACCATGCATGGGAATTGGTATCCACAGATTTATTTTCTGTGGAGTACTTGTTAATTGTAGACAGTTGCTCGCAGGAAATTGCAAGATTACACAGCACCTCTAGTAAACTGGTAATTGAACACATCAAATCTGTGTTTGCCCGCCATGGCATACCAAGAATTGTCAAGAGTGACTATGGGCCACAGTACACATCTGAAGAGTACAAGAAGTTCAGTGAAGAGTGGGGTTTTACACATGTAACAACAAGTCTGTATCAACCACAGGCAAATAAACTGGCTGAAAAATCAGTACAGATAGTCAAGAGAATACTGAAAAAGATAAACGAGATCCTTATTTGAGTACCGTAATACTACGATAAATGTAATTGGCTCACCTGCACAACTCTCCGTGAGTTACAGACTATAAGCTCAGTATTACCCTACACACCAGAACAACTTTCTCCAAAAGTGACTCTAAGAAGGCTATGGAATCTATGAGGCAAGCACAAGAAAGGAACAAGAGGTACTAGCTATGACAGAGCCTGTGCAAATTGCAGCCCAATGACACTGTCAGAATACAAGTAGAGGATTAGTAGGTACCTGGAATAATGGTCAAGTTGGCAGATGCACCAAGACTACGTATATATAGTAAGAGGTCCAGGGTCGAGAGTATCATCACAATCACAAGCGTTGGAGAAAGGTTGATAGAACTGTAGTGACATTCTCAATAGATGATGATGAGGACGAAAGTGGACCAACAGAACAAGTACAGGAGACCAGCTGACATATCTGATAGCACATACACAGTGACATAAGAGCCAACCAGCAGACCTCTCAACTCTCACGATTTGGTCGTGAGACACACGATTTCAGCCTTCGTATCACGACCACTTGCTAATCTCACGATTTCTCACGATTTTCAATAAAATTTCCTAAGGCACGCTAAACCTCCTTGATTTAAGCCCCAAAACGTCTTTGTAGCAGGTATCATGTGATTAGTTAATTAGAAAAGTGGGGTGCCTCTTATTTTGAGCTGGAAATTTTGGCGGTTTCCCGTATTTTTGACTGTGTCACAAGTCACTACGCTGTCAAACTCAATGAACTGAGCATGCATTATTTGCAGGTGAAATCTCGGGTGAAATCCTTTGAGAAAAAGACTCAGCACACATGGAAGGTGAAGAATAAGGTGAAATCCTACCAGTTGTGTTATTACAAATGTTTATTGCTTAATGTTGGTTGTTGTGAGGTGTACTTGTGCAAAAAAAATCTGTGCTGAACACTAAATCCACTGCTGCATACTGATTACTCAAGAAA